>NW_017802652.1:1438-4339 GCF_001625305.1 Branchiostoma belcheri | reverse complement strand
AGCACGCTGTTCTTTTTTTTAATAGATTTTAAGGCCTTTTATGCTTAGTTTGGCCATACAATCAAAATGACTCGAGGCTACTTTATTAAACCTGGCTACCTGGCGACTGCCTTCTCGTCTTTTGCAAACATATACCAAATTATCGTAGAAAGCTCACTGCTATGATTTTACTAGCCATTTATAATTGTATCATCTTTGTTTTGAATCACGACAGTAGTCTGCAAAAAAAAATATCCATTTCTGACTAATTTGCATTATCTTGTCTTGACTTGTCTGACTTTTGTTTCATTTTCGACTTCGAAAAATTTGTCTTCACTTTATTTGCATATCAATCAATAGTGTGTGCTTATAAACCTGCATTTCCCCTCTGGTCTCTCAGTCACTGATGAAAGCTAGTGGATACTAGCTGAAACGTCTGACGATTAAAGAATTTATTGAGACTGGACACCCCTCTGTGCGAGAGATCATCTTCGTGGATGAGACCGACCCATACCTGACACACGCCAAAGGTCAACGGTCGCGACCACAAAAGACATATACAATAAAAACAAAAGAACGTGCATCATCTACAGCCCAATAGCAAAACATACACCGAGTCTCAAAAGAATCCGCCCACCCAAACGCGAGAAACAGCTGCGTACGTGAAAATCTAAATCTCTCACAAAGCCCGTCCGCCGCGGAAGGATGTCTCCTCGAGAAGGGGCTGCACGAGCATGGAGGAGCTCTGCAGAGCTCCTTCATGGAGGTTGCTCGTACAGCCCTCCGCGATACCCCCGCAGAGCTCCGCGACAAAACAGCTCAATTCGCTGGTTGTCGTCACTGTTGAGTTTTGCTTTAAAATCTTTGAACTCTGCGTTCAAAACAAGTCAATTCGATGGCTGGCGTCAGTTTTGTATAGAGCTTCGTTGATTTTGAGTCAGTTCAATGTGACTACTAGTACTAGACTTTGTAACGTACCAAGGGCTCTCCCAAACAAACAAAACTTCGCAGAGCTCCATGGAGGTGCTCGCGCAGCTCGCTCTGGCTCCGTGGTCATATTAATATAAAAGTATCTCCACGCAGATCTTTTGGTGGGGGTAAGACAGTATCAAATTGGCCAGTCTGTATCCATTTCCCCACCCAAGGTTGGGGAAATGGATACAGACTGGCCAATTTGATACTGTCTTACCCCCACCAAAAGATCTGCTTGGAGATTAGTCATAAAGCACGCACAGAGCTCGGCGACAAAACAAGTCAATTCTCTGGTTGTCGTCATTGTTGAGTTTTGCTTTTAAATCTATCACCTCTGCGTTCAAAACAAACCAATTCGATGGCTGGCGTCAGTTTTGTATAGAGCTCGGTGGATTTTAAGCCAGTTCAATGTGACTACTAGACCTTGTAACGTACCAGGGGCTCTCCCAAACAAACAAGACTTCGCAGAATTCACAGAGGTGCTAGGAAAGCCCTAGCTCCGTCGGTTAAAAAAAACAACATAGACTGATAGAGATTTTAACTCCATGGTTAAAAGCATACAGAGCTCCGCGACAAAACAAGTCAATATGTCACTGTTGAGTTTTGCTTTCAAATCTTTGAGCTATGTGTTCAAAACAAGCCAATTCGATTGCTGGCGTCAGTTTTGTATAGAGCTCACGGACCGTAGATTTTAAGGGACCGTACGTTATTTATCGGGGGGGGAGGGCCGGTGCGTAGGAAATCGGGCAGAAAAGGTTTTCCCTGGCCCTCCCCCCCGTACTTATTTTTTTTCCCTGGCCCTCCCCCCGCTATAAGAAAACTTTCCTTGGCCCTCCCCCCTTTCTGAAACATTACAAATGCCCCTGAAACTACATCCTAATTAATACTATAAACAATCAATAATAATTTATTAATAGTTTGATATGATATTTAAGTGCGGCACGCGACGAAGTGAAATATTCCGTGGGAAGCTCCCGGCTTTTGAGCGTGCCCGCCGGGCCAAGGAAATGGGGCAAATTTGCGCGGACGGGGATTGGCTTTTAAAATACCTTGCGGTTTGTTGGGTCAGCGTTGTTCTCGATAGGCAGTATTTAGACCAAATAAGACTCTATGCATAGTCTTTTTTAATACTACCAACCGACCCACAGGCTGGTTTCATCCGAGGATCCAGAAATTTGTGAACGGGGGGGCGCACCACCTGACGTGGCCGAAGGCCACGTAAGCGCTGCGCGTCAGCGCTGCGCGGGGGGAGAGCACGAGAGGGGGGAAGCCCCCCTCTCGTTGGGGGGGGTTTGGGGGGCCTCCCCCAGAAAATTTTTAAAATTGAGAGTCTCTCTGGTGTGTTTTAGAGTCATTTCTGAGCAAATAAGCAACGAAATAATACTGATGTTTTCAGTACATTCATGTGCCTGTTGGTACATTTTACGACCGTAGAAAATAGAATATTGAAAATGCATCTATGTTTTGGACGACTAAATTTCACGGAACGGGGCAAATAAAGAGTTCGCGATACATCTAAGTTAGCGAAAAAAAAGAACCAAATACAAAAAGAAATGCCGCCTCTTTATAGACCGGATCAGTTAAATCATTTTCCGATCGCGGGGAACGCACAGAAGCCAGGCCGGAGTATTTTCGCTCGACAAAATCTGACGTCGTGCTGTCCACTCGTTCATGCAACTTGTCCAACGTGTCACTCGCATCAAGGTTCTGCAAAGACACAGTATCCTCTGGTGCACTTTGCTACGCTCACGAAGGTTGCTGCGTTTTTGGCTGAACGAAAATGTCGGGGATTTTGGGATTTTGTACCGACATCTTTTTCCGACGACGCCAAGAGTTATGGGAGATATGGAAGAAACCAATCATACTCGGGGGCGACCAATTTCGGGCGAAGGCGCACACGCATTTTCGGTTCCGTGACCGGCTGCCAAGGACATATAGCGTGTACTTTCC
>NW_017802652.1:0-1418 GCF_001625305.1 Branchiostoma belcheri | reverse complement strand
AGCACGCACAGAGCTTGGCGACAAACAAGTCAATTCTCTGGTTGTCGTCACTGTTGAGTTTTGCTTTTAAATCTATCACCTCTGCGTTCAAAACAAACCAATTCGATGGCTGGCGTCAGTTTTGTATAGAGCTCAGTGGATTTTAAGCCAGTTCAATGTGACTACTAGACCTTGTAACGTACCAGGGGCTCTCCCAAACAAACAAGACTTCGCAGAATTCACAGAGGTGCTAGGAAAGCCCTAGCTCCGTCGGTTAAAAAAAACAACATAGACTGATAGAGATTTTAACTCCATGGTTAAAAGCATACAGAGCTCCGCGACAAAACAAGTCAATATGTCACTGTTGAGTTTTGCTTTCAAATCTTTGAGCTATGTGTTCAAAACAAGCCAATTCGATTGCTGGCGTCAGTTTTGTATAGAGCTCACGGACCGTAGATTTTAAGCTAGTTCAGTGTGACTACTCGTGCAGGGGCTCTCCCAAGCAAACAAAACTTAGCAGAGTTCATAGAGGTTCTTGGACAGCCCTAGCTCCGTCAGTAATATAAAGCATGAAGAGCTCTGCGTTCAAAACAAGTCAATTCGATGGCTGGGGGTCGCAGGTTCAGTTTTGCACTCTTTTGACTTTTGGATTGTCACGTTCACACCTAGTTCACAACTGTGCATGGCTTGTTTTGTGTGCGGGTGGCCGTCTCGATTAGGGCGGATGTTGGTTGTAAAATACAGGACAATAGGTGCCACCCTGCATGATCGATCACACAACAAAATTCTGGGAAAAAGCATGTTTCTTTGGACTTATTTGTTTTCTATGGAGCAAATATGTTGTCTCTCTGAATATTGTTCCTGTATACTAAAGGTTTAACGAATTAACTTGTCTGGTCACAGAGCTGTTTGTGACAACTCTCGGAGGGCTATTTTAGCAGCTCCGCGGCTATTTTCCGTCTTGTAAACGGTCGCCGCCTTTTTGAAACGGTCGATGCCATATCTCAGAACGGCTAACTTTATGTGTATCAGAATGGTCCATCCACACCGTGATGTTTTGTGGCGTAGAGGTTAGGGTAACGGGTTTAGGTTATGGTTTTAGAGTTTAGACCCGGGTTTGAATCTCAGCTTGCCCTTTTTTTACTAACATTTACAATTCGACATGACCTTCCCTTATACTTCCAATAAGAATATTGCTTTTTATAGTGTATATCACTTTTTATTCGTTTTTTGACCCCCAAAAAAGTTATCGTACGCTTCTACACCTAGTAGAAACTCCTTGCTCGGATATGGCATCGACCAGCCGAATGGCATCGACCGTTTACGAGACGGAAAATTGCCGCTCCGCGGTTGGAGCTCCGTAGACTATTTTTTAATTTGTCGCAGGTTACAGAGCCCTTTACATAGTGAATTAAAGACCTTTATTGTACAACGAATTA
>NW_017802651.1:2508-4344 GCF_001625305.1 Branchiostoma belcheri | reverse complement strand
CATGTTGCACAAAAAAGTATTGGAAAAACGATGCTAAGGTCATAGAATACCGAAGTCAATTCAAGGAAAAGAAGAAAATGTGAAGAAATGAAAACGAAGAGTCTACTTTAAAAAAAGTATTATTCGCCATACCATGTTCTGTGTGTTTAGTCATTTGTTCAAGCATTATGACCACGAAGATTTCATAATAAAGGAAACTTTTTTTTTGCCAAGCTTTTCTTATTTGCACGCGTCAGTTTTGGTGTTCTCTGAGGATGTCATGCATATAATCAAATCAACATGGCCTAATGAGAACTGAATCGGTAAGGCCTCGGGACTCTTCATTACACGTTGGGTGGGTGGTGGGGGTACGGAGGTGTTTTCACAACGCCAATTTAGTAGGGACGGTTACGCTTTGAAATATAGATTCAGGAGGAACGACAATGTGTTCAATGAGAGGTTTCGGAAACGAGCTTGTTTTACACGTATCCTTGAATGCCTAGCAGAACTATTTTGAGAATGATGCATTAAGGATACAAAAAATGAATAAAACAAACAAATATTTAGGTCAAAATAAAATTACAAAGACAAGGCGATTTTTACGATCAATATGACAACCTAGCCGAGTAACTTGCTTCACGTGAAAAGACATTCAGACCATTATCCACGTGAGATAGATAATAAAAGAAAGCTGGGTTTCTCTAGGGTGGCAAGATATCATGTGGGTTTTGGAACACTAGCCTCCGAGGTGACAGGCTCGTATTACACACAGGAACTACAGCGCACAGGGTGATATAATTTCCTTGCGAGAGAAAAACATGTCCTCTCCCCCCCAACGCGAAAGACAATCAGAGGTCAAGAGGAGGTACGTGCCTGGCCAAGTTTTGCATCACAACAAACTACTAGTACGTAATCAGTAAGTTCATTCCGGATAAATGCCGTTATGTACAGCGACTGTACTAGTTGAGTTTGAACGATCCCCATCCCTTTGTAGACTGATCAACAATATGGATTTCTATGAGTGTGCGGCTGCCATGTAGGTGGGGGAACAACGTGTTCCTTCAATAGTGGGCTGTTAAACGCATTACCTCTTTTTGATCCCATTCTGTTTGTTTTCCTAGCTAATGCCATGTGGTTCTCATACTATTGCCCTCAGCTATGGTTGGAAGTGTCCCACTTCCCCAAAGAACACAGATATTTATAACTTGGCACTCTGTAGTCACACTGAGTCACTACACTACTAGTCTGACACCCTGGTCAGAACGGATCCCCGATCTAGATATTTACCGACCTCTATTATAACTTATATAAAGGGGGGGGGGCTGTTGTAGAATTCCTTCAGAGGCATGCTGGTCCTAGAATCGAGGAGCCGGCCTGTACAGGCCCTGAAAGCAGTATAGAAGAGTCTAGCATCCCGGCTAAAGTTCTCCAGTAATATTATGTAATATTTACATATTTTACAAATTTCAAACCCTATACATTTCAAATTGTGCACACGCAGACGTACGTACGGATTACTATACCTAATTTACTTCACATGTTGCGTGTTTTGGCCCTGAAGCCGAGGAACTGGCTTGCAGGGACCCTGGAAACAGTCTGGAACCCAGACTAATTGTCGCTGGCTACCGGTATACCACATGGTAGAGACAGCCGCAAATAACCGGCCGTAAACAAAAAGGGTAAACCTAACCGCAGGCTACCTACCTCTAGCCTGGCATAGACGGGGTATGTACATTATCAGCAAATGAATCAGTTTAAAATCTGTATAAAGTTTAAGAAACTTGATGTACCTCTACATGATTTTCTACCAGTATACTCCAGTATGAAGGATAACACCCGACCACCATGAATAAATCA
>NW_017802651.1:0-2488 GCF_001625305.1 Branchiostoma belcheri | reverse complement strand
CAGAGCGCCTGACTGAGAGACCGTGGCTGTTTATTTGTGTACCGAGCTGACTGGTAACGGTCGTGTTTTCACCAGATAAAAACTCGCGCAGTCACTACCATGTTTCTAGTCTTCTATCTACTCGGGTGTATGGCAAGTTTTGTTCACTATCGTACACCGACGGGGCCCAAGTTCGACATCATGGAAAACCACGCGTCTGGGATGAAACTGCATGAAGAGTCAAACCTCAAATTATGTAGCCGGGATACCGAAGAGACTCTACAAGAATGGGAAGGAGGTACGTTATATCTCGTTTTCACATAATGTACGATTTCAGCTCACGATTTGTACACTTCCGCCGTTAGAACCTTTTTTGTAATACCAGACCGTGGCAGCGCATGGATGAGATTTCAATGTGTCCTGCAAGGGGGTGGGGGTGTGAACTTATAATATGTAGTAGGCATTCGATTCTTCTGTGTGAATAACCGATTTTTATATTTTGGCCTGGTAATAGGTACACCGTGAGAGTTTGCAGGTTGCTGACGCACACACACCCGTATGGAGGGACCCCTCCCTCGCTGCCTGAAGGAAGAAGTCGGGTAAGTAGAATGCATTTGTGATCACCTCACTCTCAGCCTCTAACAGGTTATCAATCTCCTAGTAGGGTCGTGAATTGTATTAGATCAATACGTCATATTGTATATTAGATCAATATATACTGCTACTCAGATCTTTGGGTGTCAGCATACTGCAGGCAAACTGGATACTGCTTGGAAAGTTTGAAACTGTATTTCAGCCACCCAAATATCTGCTTGGAGATGAGTATTAGATTACATGTGAGATAGCGGCCTTGGGAGCTTCGCGGTGCCTTCCTCTTGTTGTTGAGAGGCGACTACTAGTAGACAGACGTCGCTAATTTTGCTTTGGGATTGAAAAAACGGCTCCCTCCTAGACTTCAGACTCAGGGTTTGACCTCGCAAAGCTAATTGCACGTTCCCTTATTTAAAAAGAGAAACAAATTGTTGTATGCAACCAAAATAATATTTTTACTTTCTAACATGTGCGATTCAGGTCACCTCACTAGTTGAATTTGTCTTCCTGTTGGGGAGAGCTGATAAACTGGATACTGCTTGGAAAGTTTGAAACTGTATTCCAGCCACCCAAATATCTGCTTGGAGATTAGTATTAGATTACATGTGAGATAGCGGCATTGGGAGCTCCGCGGTGCCTTCTTCTTGTGTCTCTTGTTGAGAGGCGGCGGCAAAATGGGTCATCTGGTTTCCATCTTTTCTCTGTGTATCAAACATGTAATTTTCTAGAGGGGCCCTGGTAGATTTGTCTTAGCAGATAGAAGAAAGTGTTGACAAAACAACTTTCACTAAATTCGAAGTGTGGGGTCCCCGGAGCTTGGGTTTCACAGGTTCGATTAAATTTAGTAACTGATAGCAATGGCCTTTTGCCACCGTAGGATCTGCTTGGAGACTATAAAACACCCCCATGATGTCTATGGAGATTTCAGGGCAGAGATAAGAGGAAAACTACTGAGTGTTCAGGAGTGAGGATTGGGTTATCTTTGCGACTCAACCGTGACGGGGAGAGGTCAGTGATAAACACACGACATGAAGTCCTGGAGGTCCTGTAGGGACAACCGTAAACACAGTCCTAACATTTATCTCGGAGAAAACTGTTTCTTGAATTCACGGTCTCATCTGCATGAGGGTCTGCATGCCCTTTTTCGTTAACCGTTATGGTCTATTTTAATTCACCGTTAATCGTTGCCGGCCCGCTCTAATTCAACGTTAAGCGTTATCGGTATATTCCTCGTGAAGCGTTATTGGCCGTTTTAATTCAACGTAAAACGTTATTTGTCATCCTAAATTCAGCGTTAAGCGTTAATGAATAATTCTTCGTTACGCCTAATTTTGCCTTTCAAAGTGCAGGAAAATGTGTCATTGAAGGTTTAAAAATACAAAATTTCCCAGGGGAGAATGCCCCCGGACCCCCCTACATTGCTCGCGCCTTTGGCGCTCCACTCGCGCTTCTGCGCTCGGTCCCTTCGGCTCTAGCCAGAACCAGTTTTCCCTTCAATTTCCGGAAGTTTGCGGAGAGTTACAGAATTTTCTTAACGAATCCGTCAACCTTGACAGGCAAATTAACAAAAATCTTCAGTAAAATATGAAAACATCAGAAGGACCGACAAACACTCTCAACACCATGGTTTGCCTCTCAAAATGCGGGAAATTGCGTTTTTGAAGGCTTAAAAATCCTAATTTTCCCGGGGGAGCATCCCCCGGACCCCCCGGATTACGAGCGCCTTCGGCGCTCCCCTCTCAAAATCCATCGGTAAAACTGGGCAGACTGAAAAAATGCAAGCTGGCCAATGTTGACTCGGACTCCCCTTTATTTGTGGACACATTAGGGGACCAGGGCAGGTGGGAAACACAGGGAACACATACCTTTAATGCGTGCTTCATTACATGTAAGGTATACGTAATTTTGTTAGTGATCA
>NW_017802650.1:2421-4349 GCF_001625305.1 Branchiostoma belcheri | reverse complement strand
GAATATACATAATTATGTATAATGATCAAAAGGAATATACATAATTATGTATAATGATCAAGAGGATATACATAATTATGTATAATGATCAAAAGGGATATACATAATTATGTATAATGGAAAAACTAATATGTATAATCATACATGATTATAGATAAATATAGTATAATCATGTATAATTATGTATAATTGGACTATACCCTAGGGACTAATTAACACACTCCACATATTTGTCACCTTCTACTATGTACTCAGAAAAAATATAAACCTAATTGGGTAAAGCAATTTAGAGTTATTAGCGAGGAGTCCATAATTAAAGTGTTTTTCCATAATTAAAGTGCTGCTTGTTACAGTCACATAACACATAACACCGTGAACACGGCCCGTTGAAAGGTTCCCTAGAATCATACGTACACTGAACACGGTCACAAACTGATGAGGATTCCAAAGAACCATACGAACAGATACCGAAGTCTCCCGAAGATTGCCGAGAGCCGAACAGCGACTTCCGAACGCTTCATCTTGGTTAGGTACTTAGTACTAGTATACACTAGGTGCGAAATGCCATTTCAAAAGACCCTATTTTCTGCGAAATGCCATAAGGAAAATAAAAGTCTTGATACTATCTATAATCAAGGGGTAACTAAGTAGCCATGTAAACTTTTTGGGGGTATGATACCATATTTTAAAGAAGATATGAAGCATTTTGTAAAGTCCAATTTCCGGCGAACTGCGTGTTACAGGTTCCTCCTAAATCTCCAAGAACAGTTGGACACACACCAAAGTCAAAGTTCCACAGCCTTTAATTTCCACACCCTTGCTCCAGGGCTCCCTTCTCAGAATGCCCCCCTATGCTCCCCTGGAATGCCTTCCTGACCTCGATACTCCATTTCGGGCTTAACCGTTACTTATCAGGGGAGGGTATAGACCTACACATGTACTGGCAATTTTCTCTAGCATGTAACACCTCCCCCAAGATGACAAACATGTGTAATATAGTTTCATCATCTGACAATATGCTAACTACTACTACTACTAACAGGGGAATCAGCTACCTTAAAACACTACTCTGTTACAATACACTCTATACTCCGGTACTTCACCTGGTCAGCCATGGCATGCTCTGAAACTTATTTCACACCATACTCCTGCTTGGTGCGTTTTCCTGCTGCCTTCATTAGTTGGTGCTGCCTCCGCAACCAACGCAGCCGACCCCTCCGGTAAACCGGATCCTCCTCCATGAGCTTCTGTATCCTCTGTTTTACTGTGTTACTCTCGCTCCTCATTTCTGCTTTCGGAACATACCCGACTTGGCCACCTTGCTGGCGTCTCGCTGGAATCTGATATCGTGGCACCGCTGACTCCATCTTCTCACCACGCCCAAGGTACCTATTGTCCTCCCCAACTCACTCTTGATCTCCTGAGTTGTTACCGGACCTGCCCCACTTCCGACGCAGGCCGCCCCGTAGTCGTTGCCTAGCAACACCGGGTAAGGCGTGTTCATCACCCCTACCTTCTACCTCTCTCGCGTTACCATCTACTTCCAGCTCAACTCTGGCCGTAGGAACGCTGTCAACAGCCCCATTGGCCAGTCTGACTTTAATGGCATCTTCTGTGTATGCCTTCCTCGGCACCAATGTCTTGTTGACAAAGGTCCTGGAGCTCCCAGTGTCCCTGTACACCTGTACTTGCTGGCCGTTCACAGCTCCAGTGCTGCTGTACTTGCTGTCTTCCGCCAAGTTTCCATCCGCGTCCCAGGGCTTGTCTGCTCCCTGCGCGAACATACTCTGTGCCACCACATTCTTCTTGGAGAACCCTTTCCCCAAACTAGGGCAATCAGCTTTCACGTGCCCTGTTTCACGACAGTGGTAACAGGTCTTACGGAAGCCTCCCCCAGGCTCCCCGGAGCCACCTTGACCGCTCTTCCG
>NW_017802650.1:0-2401 GCF_001625305.1 Branchiostoma belcheri | reverse complement strand
ACGTGTCTTCCGCCCAGTGGTTGGCACGGGCAAAACCTCTCAAACCTCAAGAGGTACCCATCTATTTCTTCGCCCTCCATGAAGCTGGGTAGTCTCGGCGTCTTAGCCTTGACGTCACCTGTACCTTCTTTCTTGGCCTTATGGTACTCGATTTCCGCCTGCCGTACCTTCAGCTCTTCCATCTCCAGCTCATGTCTTCTTTGAGCCTCTTTCTCCCTTAGCCTCATTCTCCCTCTGAGCCTCTCTTTCCTTGGCCCGTTCATCTCTTTCTATAGCCTGCTGGGCCATCACAAACTTCAGGAGGTTTTCCCCCTCCAAGCCCATCTCCTTGCCTTGTTCGATTAGCTTATCCATGGCTGACACAGGTACACCACCCCCTAGCCACAGTCGATGAACGGTCCCTGCAATCAATGCACTATCCCTGATAAAAGTCTCTGTCCCTGATAAAAAGTGGGACCAGATGTGATCGGTGAAACCCTACTCTAGAGTGCAATACTGGACTAGCCCTAGCGGTAGCTATCTGTCAACAACTCCTGACCCCATCCATCAAAAGCACATTCCTAAGCAGAGTAACCTCACAAAACTACACAAGACTTCTAGAAAATACACATCTAGGAGATACAGACTTCTACTAAGTTCTAGAAACTCGCAACAGGTCAACAGAACAACGAAAATACACCAACTGTTACCAGCTGCTTCAGTCTGCCCTCCCTCTGCCACTGTCCTCAATCATATGATAGTTCCTACAGTTCAGTACATGAATCCTTTAAGACAGTCCCGCCGCTCACTCCTCCTCGAGTCGTCAATCTCCGGAAAGCGTCCATACAACACTGCTGGGCTCCACAGCGTCCCGTCTTCTCCTGGAATTCCCTCCTGGACTCTCCTCTTGCTTCCACCGCTTCCACTGACCGCCCCGTGAAGCACCAATCCGCGATCTTTGCCGTTGTATCCACACAAAGTCCGCTGGTCTCCGCTGGTCACAGCCTTCTTCTCTGGCTCCCACGTGCCCTGCTTCTGTAGACGTTTGATCTCCAGTCCAGCCTCAGCCTCCAACCTTGCGAGATCACCACAAGGTCCACTGATTTCTGCTGGTGATACAATCTTCTCCTCAGGCTCCCACGTGCACTGATTCTGTCCGGGTCCTGTGGACGTCTGGTCTCCAACCTCAGCTTCCAACTTTGCACGATTAGCACAAATTAAAGTCCACTGATTTCTGCTACAACCTCCTCTGGCGCTTCCTGACCAACTGTCCTGCCGACAACGCCAATGTTACAGGTTCCTCCTAAATCTCCAAGAACAGTTGGACACACACCAAAGTCAAAGTTCCACAGCCTTTAATTTCCACACCCTTGCTCCAGGGCTCCCTTCTCAGAATGCCCCCCTATGCTCCCCTGGAATGCCTTCCTGACCTCGATACTCCATTTCGGGCTTAACCGTTACTTATCAGGGGAGGGTATAGACCTACACATGTACTGGCAATTTTCTCTAGCATGTAACACTGCGTTACCAGGTCGCTGCTGTACAGGTCAATGACATCATCGCTAGCCAATCAGACGCACGATAGGCCCACATTTCCCGCGCGGTTCTAAAATGTAAACGCACACAACTGGCTACATCACCCGACAAGAGTCTTGACATGCTATGTGTAAATGTACTCTAAACACGTCCACAAACCCCACCGACATGTTTTCAGTTCTACATATGTTTCCCAGGCATGAGATTTGGAAAGTGTAGTTGTGCCCAATATCTCTAAAATGTACTATATCGTTGTTTTCTGAGTCTGGGGAGGCAGGGACTTCAGACCGAACGTGATTCTAAGTCACATTTTTGCTGCCACCCCAGTTGGTAACGCAGTTCACGGGTAGGTGTTTCCTACCCTGTCATCTTTTTGAAGTTATCACCGCTAGCGCTAGCCCCGGCTTGGGGTTCTATCGAGTCGAGCAGCGGTTTTGCGAACGCATTCGAGTTTGCGAAACCTGTTCTTTTCCCGTCGGCCTTTGCGCTACCCTGAACGCCAATGTAACAGCTGAGTAATGAGTGTGCTTTTTATTGTATGATTCAGCGGACCAAGTACCCAGCAGTATGTATTATATATGTATGGTTCACTGTACAGAGAATTCTAGGGAAATTTTTCAACGGACCGTGTTCACGGTGTTATGCGATGAGTGTATGATTCTCGGGAATCTTTCGACGGACAGTGTTCACGGTGTTATGTGTTGAGTTCATGACTCTTCGGATCCTTTCAACGGACCGTGTTCATAGTGTTTGTGTTCAGTGTATGATTATCGGGAATCTTAAGCTTGTACGGAGTGCACAGTATACGAGTGTTCATAAAACAAAGCAACAGCGATCTCAACAAAAACTCGGTGGCCTATCGCCCATGGTTGATTCTAAATTTTTT
>NW_017802649.1:291-4356 GCF_001625305.1 Branchiostoma belcheri | reverse complement strand
TTACGTTTTAGGATCCCTCAGCATCCTGTTGTAGTAGTACTGCTTGTAGTCGTCCATCCAGACTTCGGCGACCCTCATGTAGTTCTGGAAACAAATAGACAAAAATAGTCTGAAACATTTTAAAGAGCATCTAGCGCTCAATAGATTGAAAATATTTCTTTCCGCAGAAATTTAGAAATTATGTTGATCTGCCGTCATTCCAACAATGGCTACTAAAGAAAATTTGTACCCAATCCTTCCGTGGCTCCTTGTACCAAGTTTTTAAAGAAACAAACAGTTGCCTCTTTTAACCCTAAACAGTACACCTGGGGTCCGCGCGGACCCCAGCACTATATATTCTGTAATATCTTTTTTGTTTCTAAAGATTTTTTTCTGAAATTTTAGGTAATTGTCACCCACAAAGTTGTCTCTCAATATAGTGCAGAAAACTCCGTTTCTACCATTTATAAAAAAATTATATCTGATTTTCTTTTGGGGTCCGCGCGGACCCCAGCCGGCTCTCGATCATAATGGATACACTGGCGTTCTTATACATTACCTTATTTCCGTTTTTATATGTTTTTATGCACTCATCGTATGTCTACCAAGTTTTCAGAGAATGGTGTAGTAATAGAATTAAATTTTGATAACTTTGGTGTAATTATGACGTCATATGACGTCAGAGCTAATAATATAGTCCGCCATGTTGGATTTTGACTAATGACGTCATCAAATTAGCATATTCTATGCATATTAAATGATTTAACTTATATTTAATTATGTAAGATGTTAGTAATGTTGGAAAAGAAGTGTAATTTAATATAAAACACAGAAAATTTTTATGTTTAAACCAAAATTACTTCTATTTTCAAAAAACTGCCTGCTAGAAACCCGTTGCCATGGCAACACAAAAGAACATCAACTTACAAGTATTAAACTAATATGAACTTTTTTCCAGAGACATTTTAGGAAAGGTCTCCAAATTTGATACTTCTAGCGCAAGCCGTTTAGCCGCTATCTGAGATCAAAGTTGGGCCTCAAAAGCCCCTTCAGTCTGAAATGGGTTTAAAAATCGGGTATTTCTTCTTGTCTTCTTTTCTTCACCAAAAAATAGAAAAAGTTCAAAATGCATGATTTTTGTATGAAATGTGGACACAGAGGTTCCCACATCAGTTTGCAAAACAATTGAGCTGGTAGCATGTTGATAATTTCTAAAAATTAGAAAAAAACTGCTCTGGGGTCCGCGCGGACCCCAGGTGTACAGATTAATCAGTCCGGGAAGGTGTACTGTTGAGGGTTAAACATATTAAATTCGTTTTTCTTTCAACCGCTTTGAATTGAGTCACATTAATCCCCATAGTGTGATACTCGGATAATATATAGAGTATTTAGCCTGGAAGAGAAACATGCATAAAGTCTACGTCGATGAAGGTTAGACATCCAGGTAATACGATATGCCAAAAAACAGTTACTCAAGCAACTGGATATGATTTTGAAAACGTCAGACGTTTCAGCTAGTATCCACTAGCTTTCGTCAGTGACTGAGAGCAGAGGGGAAAGCAGGTTTATATACACAACCTGTTGATTGATATGCAAATAAAGTGAAGACAATGTGGCTACCAAAACTGGACTTTCAACAAAGCGCTCAAACCTTCAGATCAGTCTAAGAAAACCCAGACGTGCAAACCATTGACCAACAAAAACAAGGCCAACATCACTATTCCGTATGTCCAAGGAGTATCTGAGAAACTCCGACGGATCTTCCAAAACTTCAACATAGCCACTAACTTCAAACCTCACTCAACCCTCAGACAAAGACTGGTACACCCTAAGGACCGACCTCACAAGGGTACCAAGGCGAATGTTATTTACAGACTCAAATGTGAGGAGCCCAATTGTAACAACACCTACATCGGAGAGACAAGTCGACCGCTTAAAGTAAGGTACAAAGAACATTGCCGACCTAGTGCCAACGGCTACTCCTCAGCTATTTTCCACCACCTACAACACAACCAGGGTCACTCTTTCAAACTCGAGTCCACGGATGTCTTAGACCGCGAAACACGCTGGTGGGAACGGGGTGTTAAAGAGGCAATATATGAAAGAATGTACAACCCCACCCTCAACAGGGAAGGGGGGCTACGGGTCGATCTTTCCGGCACTTGGGATTTGGCACTCCCAGCCCCGAGGACAGACAACACTTAAGCTCCTGTCCTGTATAACAGGAGCTTTCAGACTAATTTGCATCATCTTGTCTTGACTTGTCTGACTTTTGTTCCTTTTTCGACTTCCAAAAATTTGTCTTCACTTTATTTGCATATCAATCAACAGGTTGTGTATATAAACCTGCTTTCCCCTCTGGTCTCTCAGTCACTGACGAAAGCTAGTGGATACTAGCTGAAACGTCTGACGTTTTCAAAATCATATCCAGTTGCTTGAGTAACTGTTTTTTGGCATATGCATAAAGTCTCCTTGCCCGTAGCCTCTGTAGCAGGCTTATAGAACTGGTGGTCTTCGGCTGTTTTCTGATTAGCCCAGTTCTAAAAATGGGGGTAATTAATTCAACCAGACCGGCTATTCACCAATTTCACACTTCCCATAATGCCTAGTAACGGTCACGGATATGACGTAAGACCACCCCCTTCCCCCTTCCTCGATGTAATATTTCCAACAAGTTCTATCGACAAACTGGTCAACTATTGTTTTGAATTATTTCTCTAGTATATAGCGCATGCCATAATTGCATTTTTGTTGGAATCAGAGAAACTCGATCTCGATAACGGTTACGAGGTCCTAACGCTCGCCGTTGACTTAACTACCGCTTAGACGCTGTCAGTGAGGAAAGCTGTGATCCAAGCACTGATCTCTCCACGGATGCCGTAATGGCGGAGGCTATGGTTAACCTAGTCGAAGGCTTTAGCAAAGTTCATCACCAGGACGTCCGTCTGACGTCCACTCACCATGTTCTCAAACAGCTCTTCTGTGAATTCCAGAGGTTGAGATTCACATGACCTTCCTCTTCTAAAACCGCTTTACCTGCTTACTGCAGGTTGGGATCTTCCAGCGAGTTGTCCAACAAATGGTCACCTCAGTCTCCCCAACGGCAAAAGGTACGTGGCGCCATCCGACGAGCGGGTCGACTACGCCACGGCCCAGGCGAGATGTGCCGCCGAGGGAGGAACGGTCGCTCTGCCGCTGGACTCGAACGAGCAGGAGTATCTTGTGTTTTTCAAGAACTGTCTAGACCAGTAAGAATCATGTTTTCAATCACTGTTACATCATAAAGTACATGAGCAGTTAAGTTAAATATTAAATATGATAAAAAAATTAGCCACAGAGAGTACTTATCATCAACTCTACAGCATCTCTACAGCAGCTGGCTAGTCCACTGGCAGTGGTTTGTGTTTAACTCCCATACTCTTTCCCAAATGCTACGTGCTAAGTGGATTCAGCAGATGTACCATTTCTAAAGTCTTTTGTAGGACTCGGCCGGGGATCAAACTCACGACCTACCGAAGGCGTCTAAGCACTCTACCCACTTGACCATTACACTAGTACTATATACTGAGGCACACTCTACTCCTTTCTAAGACTTGGAAATACCTTAGAAAACAACATTCACCGTGAAACATTGTATCAAAACAGTACAAAAAGGGTGTAAAAGGGAAATGTCATTTTTCTCATTACATCTTACAGAAATGCTCAGTTTTGGCTCGGAGTCAGTAGACCACACGGAACGTGGGTTGACAGCCAGGGTAGCGCGCTGGGCGGATTCTCTGCCTGGGCACCCGGGGAGCCCGATGATCCTTCATACCTCTGTTCTCATCTTGTGTTTGGAGCAATGTCCGATAGTGAACGCAGAAACAAGTGGGCGGACGCACGATGCGGCGAAAGCTTCAGATACATATGTAAAACAAGTAAGTTTTGTGTAATATCCGTCATTAGCATTGTTTTATTCAACAGTTTTACAACACAAGATATAAAGGTGTTTCAAACACAACTGCTTTTTTAATCAGTCTTGCGACATACGTTACGATAACGTTACGTTAACGTTAACTATATCGTTAACTATAACGTTAACATATT
>NW_017802649.1:0-170 GCF_001625305.1 Branchiostoma belcheri | reverse complement strand
ACCCAACCGTATGTTATTTTGACACGAAAATTAGGATACATAACGTATCAGTACGTCACGTACGTATGATACGTACGTGGCCCATTGACTAAAAGCCGTGACGATTTTTTACGTTTTTTTTTTTTTTTTTTTTTTTTTTTTTTTTTTTTTTTTTTTTTTTTTTTTTTTTT
>NW_017802648.1:0-4360 GCF_001625305.1 Branchiostoma belcheri | reverse complement strand
GTTCTGTTCTCCGTGACCTCATTTCCCTTCGCCATAACCTCAGGCCAAAGTTGGCAGTCTGAGCACTCTCAAGGACACAGCTTGTGGCGCTACATACACCGATACTCCCTCAGGTAAACAGGAGTATGTGCGGCGAGTATGTGGCCTTGAAGCTGTGGTGTGTTCAACTTTAAACAACTCCCTGCAATCAAATGTGCAAAGATTGAATGTAACACGCGGCCGTTCGGTGTGATATAGCTGGTGCATTTTAGCGATGTTTACCATGAAAATAACGTATGTGGCTTATTTCTCCCCCTGGTGTGAGTTTTTAGGTCCCGAAACCTACTAAAAAAAGCAGAAATTTGCCCACGAAAACGGACGGGCGAGGCGTGGGGAGGGCGCTGTTGACGCCTGCATCGAACCCCCAAAAGGTCGAAGGTCATGGGTAACGTCCGTTGTGCAATCTTAGCCGATTTAGCTTACACTACAACGCGAACCTGTCTATATTAGCAACCGCTAATATTTCTATCTAGTTTGGAAAGTCTTCTCGGGAGGCTTACCCCCCTAGACGTTGAATGGAAAGTACCACCTTGCGGTAGCAAATGATGTAATCCTTGGGGAATTCCAGGCAGTGGAAATCCCCCGGTTTCTGTAGCCGTGGTTTGCGCTAGGGGATCTCCGCATGGTCTGCTCTTAATAATCAGATTGTTGTCTTCCACCAGGTTTCTAGTGTGACTGTGAGTACATTTTATCTGAACAACTTTTTATTACCCATGTATAATTTACTTTGACGACGACGTACTGTATACTGTGATAGCGACGCCGGTCCATGACGAATGAAGCAAACATACCTGTTGACATATCAATACGTTATCCACTGACAGCTGTGACGCTTGATTTAAAATAACACAATTAATACAAGAATATGCAAACGTTATAATTTTTTAACACTCGTTACGAAAGAAAAAGACAAGAGAGTGGGTTTTCCGTCTGAAAGGAGATATATTTGTCCTATCCCGTTTCCCCGTGTTTAATTAAGTTTTTAACTCCCCTACCAAAATTGGTACAGCCCGCACGACTTCTGAGAAGCCAATTAGTAACAGATATACGGAAAAGAGGTCGTTTCCAGCGTTAGTCAATATGTTACACAGAAAGTTATAATTAGGACTTGAAATTTATTTTTTATTATTAGGTTGACTGATATAGCTGACCTAAAACTTTTAATAGATGTATAGAATATATAGCAGTACCTAGTTGCAAACTTTAATGTCTCTCTTCATTAAACTTTCAAATGCTGTTATACAACAAATGTTCCATTTTTCTGACAATAATAAACACTGAGTAGGTTTACTACCAGACTTAGATTACAACAGTACATTACCTTATATACATAAATACCCCACATTTGCTTGAGTCAATGATATATAATACTGTCGTCGTTATTTATTTATTTATTTATCTATTTATTCATTTAGTTTTTCTCCACAGATTTTGGTATCCCACCGTCCTAAATTTTCGTTGGAATGCTGCAGACTTGGTTACAGCTGTCTGATATGTCGACATATGCTGGAGTTTTCTGTGCCATCGTTTTGTTCTTGGCCGTGAGTGCCAAAAGCTGTGACCTGATTCCCACACTCGGGCCGCCATGGATGCACGATGTACGTATGCGTTGATTTAACGGTCAATGACCCGCCCGATGTGTAAACATTGACATAACGTCTGGTCAGTGATCTAGAACCACTGCCTTAGGCCGTGTTTATGTGAAGTCACCCAAACCGCGATTCGGGTAACTCTCATTCCTCACATCTGGTCCACGTGCCATACATTCTTTTTAAAATGTGCCCGATCAAAATTCTCCGAAACTACATTCATTGTTGTTTGATGAAAACACGCTAGGTAGCGTGTCATTATTGTCAGTGGTGAACGACCTGCTTGCTGATGCCCCCCTCCCAGCGTATCTAGGCCGAATGCCGACGTGGTCCCGTCAGAGGCGGTGAAGCTCGTCCTAGAACAGACACATTATTAGACCACTACTGCTCTTTCAGTTGCAGACACGTAAAATTGGTATTGCATATATTAAATAAAGGAATATCACCCCGTAATCCATGACCAAGTGAAGTTACATTGAAATCACATTGCGTTCAGACGCAAATCGCGATGCGGGAAAACCGATTCAAAACCACATCTAGAAGAGGTTTGGGATCAAGGCGCTTTCAATGTGATTTGGAGCGTTCAGATGAAGCCACTTGAAACCGGCTTCGGGGAAACCACATGTAAAGCGCCTTGGGTGACTTCACATAAACACGGCCTAAACCACCGCTCCGTGACCTAACTGAAGGCCTGAACGCCAGGTGTTATGTCACTGTAAACACCGAGAGAAGAGCGAGACATTCATCATCATGTTACATGTATTAAAATTAGCATAAAGTCAATTCAATCTGACATGGCATTGTTAATTAAAATGTAATTTCTTCATTATTATTGGCCAGTCATAAATCTTTGCCTTTCTTCTTCATTAACTCATGCTTGATCTTATTTATATATTATTACATGTCTAAGTCAGACTGCATGAAACATATAAACTACTTATCTACGATTTCATGTCATTCGTTTCCTTCTGTATTCAAAGATAGCATTCTTTTATCTTCCAATGTGTATACACAAACATCCATGTCTAATAACAACACAGGCGGAAGAGGACTTCATAGAAGACGTCTGTCGTAAAGCACTGTTTGGGAACACTTGCGAACCAGTAGAAATCAGTCCCTGGTCTACACACGTTACCGTGAGCCCCCTAGCAAATGGTACCCGAACTTCAGGTAAAGTATCACTGATTTCCTCAATATGGTATCGTTTTCTGTCAGCGACTAATGAAACACAGCGTTACAAATGATGTTATGGCGTGGCCTCGGATAATTTTTAACGTCTCCGAAATCTTATAAATTAGACACCAGCATGTTTACATGAGTAGCATGTAGCTCAAATATGTATCCCTTTTCTTTTATCAGAAGTATGGATTAAAAGACGATCTGCAGAGCTCCGACACATTGCTGGTTCCCTGATCCGGGCTCCGAAGTACTGGAAGCACTACAGAGGGACACACCTGCCTCAGCATAAAGGTCTACACCTGGTACACGTGACTCCAGAGGTAACAAAAGCCATCAAGTCTCTCGTAGAAAAGACATGGCGAGAAGATGCTGTAGGGATAGGCATTGATGCAGAAAAACTCAAACACAGAAAAATCGTCGTACATAACGTTCAAAGAATTGAAAACCCTCGCCTGTACTACAAATATGCCGCTCACCGACAGGAGTTCTGCTATAGAGCAGCCGAGGAGGGATTCTTCCGTCCCCCAGAACCTCCTATAGCTACAGGCGTTTTAAACACGCCGGTTTTAAACAATCTGTTGGTACCAGAAATCAACGAACATTTCCTGTTCCACGGAACAAAACCGGAAAGGGTGGAAGCGATTATAGCCGGAGGTCTTGACTTCCGGATGTCCGGACAGGGTATGTTTGGAAGGGGGATCTATTTGGCGGAAAACTCGACAAAGGCTGACCAATACACAGGTTAGTAGTGCTTTGGCTTAGCCTGGTGTCCAGCCTTGTTAGCTTTAGTCCGGACTAAAGCTAACAAGGCTGGACTCCAGGCTGGCTTTGGGTACCGTAGGTTTACTTCTTGATATCTTATAGATTATTCCCCCTGATTATGCAAATATGATCCTCATTTCCATGAATCATATCAGTTCATCATATTCTCCACCAAATGACAGTCCTGTCTTAACAGAGAATGCCATTGACATTGTAGCATTTCGTCATAAATTATGCAAATGGTCCTCATTTGAATAGGATATGTTTAATGATGTTCACCTTAACTTAACTTTCCAATACCCTAAGTATGGAATTCCAGGCAGTTCTACTGCTGAATTACAGCATTTTCTCATTAATTATGCAAATTAAGTCTTAATTTACATAATTGATATCTGCCTGTGTTGCATTCATTCGCAATTGCATATTCCACTAGCTTGAATAGTCCTATTATGTAATGCAACAGATTTAGAGAATATTCTCATAAATTTTGCAAATTACATCAGTATTCGCATAATTATCACATTATTATGTCAAGCCTCACTTGGTTTTAGATATGTCGTCCGTCATTGTCTCTTATTCTCTGTTTCTAATCTGGCTTTACTTTTTGTACCGATTATAAATTGTTTACTTACTTAGCGTAGTGGCTAGGTCGTATAAAGGTCTTATTGAGTTGATCTGACCGTCTTGTCTTTACTTATGTAGACTGGATCTGGCAAAGAGGAAAAGAAGAAGGAAGGAATGACACAAAGACGATGTTTTTAGTCCGAGTTACTCTCGGTCGTCTGTTTGTG
>NW_017802647.1:963810-965750 GCF_001625305.1 Branchiostoma belcheri | reverse complement strand
CCTTCTACTGCAGCATCCTATATGAGAGTATAGACTTGGACTACTATATACGGTGCTATGTACAGTACAGCTACATGAAAATCACCTGGTAGCTACAGTGCCACCTTAAGGGTTTGATAAGTAAACACTTTCAAATGCACCAGTAATTTCTCACAATTGATAACAAATCACAACACAGCCTTAAATTGGTAGAATGATCGGTACATATTTGTTAAAACCTAGCATCAGTGACTGGTATTATGTGAATGATTGGCATGATAAAATAACATCAAAATTCTGAGGCAGAAAAAAGTTGTCAGCCTGTGTTCTAAACATCACATATCAAATCTGTGCTAATTCAATTCTTAGGCAAAACACCACTGGTGGGTGTGGGAGAAACAATCTGAGGTGTTGTGTCTTTGTCATGGGTAATTGAAGTAAGATTTCTGGGTCATCAGAGGAGTTTGCTTACCAATACCAATGTTTGTTACACCTAAGACGTACAGGTATTTGATTTAGTGCAAGTAACACACTGTCATCTGACGCATATTATCAAACATGGAAGTAATTTGTGAATGAGTTCTTAGAATATTGTAGACTATAGATTTGATTGATTGCCATGTAACATACAACTACATCTACATGGTAGTACTTTTTGCATTGATTACTGGAGAAACTATAAAAATTGAAAGATATGGAATTGCTGCAATTGATGCTGCAAAAATATGAGCATACTAGAGTTGATTAATTGATCAGGGTTAGACATCCAGGTAAAATCATTCATTGTGAAAAATCTAAAAAAAGTGTATACAAGTGTGTACAAGTGTATACATTCTCTAAAGAGTCAGATGTGTCAGATAGAATCTAATATCTTTTATCTGTGATTGAGAATGAGTCTGAAGACCAGTCGCCCTCAGGTCCAATAGGACCTACTGGAGTTTCTTCAGTAACTCATTTACATAATAATTCAGAGCCTCATTCTCAGTCACTGATGAAAGACTGTTACAGTAACAAATAACTATAAAGACATTTTATCCAGCTATTTTAGAAATTTTGTATGATGCAATATGTGCAATCTTTTTTTGTTCAAATCAGAAGATGCTGAAGTAGCAAATCGAAGAACCAAGACATTTATATTGGTGTGACCTAAAATTGATCAATTTTGTCAGTGGCAGTTTTCAAGGATATCCCATCACTCACCAGCAACATGGACCATCATGCACTTCATCTAAACCAGTTTTTGGTGTTTAAGCCATGTATGACACTTTTAAATGATCCGTCAGTGTTCAAAAAGTTAAGGTCACGTGTCTTCCTACTTTTTGTCTGACAATAACACCTTTATTCTCTACTGTAGGAATGCATCGTCTGTTTTTGATGATGTTGCAACATTCCATCATAGACTGGTAACTGGTGCTACAATCTAAAATCAAATAAAGTTAGTGTACCCAAAAATCTGTAGAATTTCTTTTCCTATTTCCGAAACATCCTGTAAAACATATTATAGCTAAGAGGTTGAATAGTGTGGAGTGATGTCCATGGGCTGGTTTTGTGTACTTCTTGACCTTTATGTGCCACAGAGAAGCCTAAGTCACATGAGACTGTTCCAGACACCTATGACATAGATATTAACTATGGATCCCTACAAGTTCTTCTCCTCTGTATATGACGGGTGATCTGCCGTGTCTAACTTTGTTGTTTCTGAGGGCGCCGGTGCCGGCATGGGCATCGCGGCCGAGGCCTGGGGTTGAGACGTGACGGGCGAGTCCTCCTCGTCTACTTGTTAATCCTCCGGGTTGAGGTTTACAAACTCCTCGTCTTCCTCTGGCCGTGGTTTGCACTTCCCACAGCAGAAGTTACAACAGCAGCAGAAGCAGCAGCAGAGGTAGCACCCGGTGATGATGCTGCAGAACACAAACAGTGCCTTACACCAGCCACTGGTCAGTATGAAGTAGGTATTGACG
>NW_017802647.1:943392-961545 GCF_001625305.1 Branchiostoma belcheri | reverse complement strand
TAAGGGGTGTGGTCGGGCGTGCGGGGAAGTAAATGAGGTGTGACTGTTACTTGTTACTGTTACTTTTGGAAAAGCAGGGCAAAATGTTGAAGAGTAGGTAACCCTGGCCTGAGTCTAATTATAAGGGGTGTGGTCGGGCGTGTGCGGGGAAGTAAATGAGGTGTGACTGTTACTTGTTACTGTTACTTTTGGAAAAGCAGAGCAAAATGTTGAAGAGTAGGTAACCCTGGCCTGAGTCCAATTATAAGGGGTGTGGTCGGGCGTGTGCGGGGAGGTAAATGAGGTGTGACTGTTACTTGTTACTGTTACTTTTGGAAAAGCAGGGCAAAATGTTGAAGAGTAGGTAACCCTGGCCTGAGTCTGGGTTGTGTTGTGTGTGAGTAAGTAGGTGTCCATTATCGATTAATTCCCTTGGGTACAATATCAGACTGTGTTACCTTTTTTGTGAAGTTCTGAAATGCCCAGTGTTTTACTCTGTCCAATTTCTTGCCATATATAAAAACAATTGTTTTTGATACCTTCTTTCTATATTCTTGACTCTCTCTACTGATACTCTCTCTGTGGCACCACATTGCCCATACACCACAACATCAACCAAAAGACTTTTGTAACTGTATTAGAACTGTATTGTATAATCATCACAATCATTCAATGGGTAAATTACATCATACAAAGAATTATTAATCCTAAGTCGTTCGTCCACTATTACATTGTCCATCCAGCCAAACACACAAACCAAAACCATCACCAGTGAATATAATACTTCCAGTAAAACAAATGATACACAGCCTATAATTACTAGCATCACCTTACTAGTTACTGTACATGTAAATCACAATATGGACTCACATTCAACATCTCCTCCAAACACCATCCAACTAAGGTCGACTGAAGTTCGGGAATGTCTGACTACATTTTGGCCACACTTACCTCTGTATACGAATCAAAGCACCAGTCAAAAATTTTTGCTTCACTGATATCATATCAGTATGCCATACCGTTGATTCAACATTTTCTACATTTACTACATTTTAAAAAATGCATAGAAAATTGCCTTTGAAAATCCACTGCTTTACTGCCCTGAAATTGCTTTGGGTGCCTTGAACATCTGAAGGCTGCCCAAGAATCTGACTGGTGAAAGATTTACCTACAAAAAATAAAAAAGCTGAGGACAGCTCATACCAGCAGTCTGCTTGCAAGTCAGCTGCATTTAAAGGCATCCGATGTAATTTTTAGGGCAGCAAAACTAGATTTTCAAAGTCCATTTTCCGGTCATTCTCTTGTAGTACATGTAGTTGAATCATCCCTCTCCCATGACACACTAATGTAAAAAATTATGACGTCCCTGATGGAAAATGGCTGCTTGTTTTCTATCATAAAAAGTATGCGATTCAGCAACTTTACCTGGCTGCAATGTACTTTTTTAAGGATCATGTTGATCAAATAAACCAGTCATTCATTCATTCATTCATAAGCTGGTTTTAGCTATTTATAGGCCGTACTCAAGAAATAAAGAGATTCCTCACAGAGCTTGTTTTGGGGCTACCACTTCACTAACTACTACTACACAAACTGCCACAATGAAAGTAAGGTTAGCAGTGTGTATGTGGATGCAGATTGTGACTCACCAAATGATCCATACTCGTCATAGATGTTCTTCTTCGTCTCATCACTCAGGATGCTGTGTGCTCTGTTGATTTCCTTGAATTTTTCGGTGGCCTCCGGATTGTCAGGGTTCTAAATGTCAGGGTGGAATTTCAGTGCCAGTTTTCTGTAGGCTCTCTTAATCTCATCTGGTGTCGCATCTTTCTTCAGGCCCAACACTTGATATAAAGACTCTCCTGCAAACAAGTTAAGAGATTTGTCATTTTCAATCACAAGTTTCAAATTTGCACAAAGTTAGGCTATACAACCTTGCAGTTGGTATGCTGTGAGTTCAGTCCTTTAAACTTTAAAATTAGGACTTTCTCTGCATTGCACTCAGCATTTGGTAAAGAGTATGGCAGTCAAACACACACCACTGACAGTGGATCAGCCCCTTGCTGTGGTGCTTGCAGAACTGTGTGGCCCAAGGGCTATTGAATCGGGTGCCGCCCTATGCACCACATGGTAACATTATACAGTCATTTCCAGCAATTATAATTAATAGTGCTTGAAATACTATCTGACTGAGGTTGTCTAATAATAATAATATGTGGAATTCTAATGTCTGCACTCAGGTGCATGTGCTGGGTATGTAAGTCCATGTGGAGTTAGTTAGCTGTAATGGTTATTAACACCTGTAAAATGCCAATCAAAGAATTCAAATGGATTTTAGTATCAAACAATTTTCAGTGTAATCCCTAATCACCTGTAATATTACCTAGCCAGAAAAACCTCTAGTACTGGTTTTAGTTGCAGGAGTCTGGTGGCCGTCCTTAATGCCTGTGTCTATGGGGAAATTTGAAGGGTTTGACTGTACATGTGGGATTGTGTGGCATTAATGATTGGGTGGTTGGCCCAGAACCCACCAACATGCCCAATGTTGTACCCTTGGGAAAGGCACTTGACATGACTTTACTTGGAGGAAAATCAGTACCGGTACCTAGCTTTTGCTACTAGTACAAAGATCTCCCCTTCATCTGATACTGTAACACCCCATGGGCCATTGAACTGCCCTGCTCCTAATCCCTCTCCACCAAATGTCACCTTCTGAGGCTGATGCTCCTCTTGCCTTTGGTTACCATGGTGATGACCTGTGCCCCTTGCCACAGGTTCTGCTGGGATTGATGCAGATGAGAGAGACTGGGCCACTTGCCTTCGGTTACCATGGTGTTGACGTGTGCCCTTTGCTGCAGGTGCTGCTGTGATTGGTGCAGATGGGTCTCAGAGACTGGACTATCACTTGGAATCTTTCACACATACTTGCCGCCATGAGATTGTCCGGCAAACCTGCGACCCCCAGGGGTGGCAGCCTGACCTGCCGACGACAGATTGGGCACTGGAAGGTCCCTCTCCTCCCTGCATGGTCCTGTAGACAGTCCTGACAGAAGGTGTGCTGACAGGGCAGCACTTTGGGCCTGGTGAACATCTCAAGGCAGATGCTGCAGGACAGTTCTTCACGGATTTGTGTTCCCAGACTTGACGGTGCAGCTGCCATTTTGCCGTGTTTTTCAAACCTGTGATATCGAGCAATATCTAGAGTTTTAGTTACAGGCCTTGGCTGAAAGGTATTTGTATTCAGGGGTTTTATTTACACTGATCAGGTCCGGTGCCTAACTAAGCTTTAAAGGTATGTGCCCTAATGGCAAACAGAGAGAGGGCAAGGACCTTGCCAATATAATAATATAAGCTGAAATTCACTACAAACACAACTTTTTACAGCATTGAGGTGACCATTTCTCAACCTCATCACTGTAAAACTAAAAAGTCTTGTACTGCCTGGCATGCAGGCCCTCAGCTTCCCTACCCATGCCTACCCATATGTTTTCCAACTATTTCCATATTTGGTAGCCGGTGTGTTCTGTAGCACTGGGGTCATTGACCCGGGGTCATTGACACAATTAACTGGGGTCATTGACCCTGACCCCAGTTCCAGTTTCTAGACCCGGGTTCTAAAGTTTTTTAACCCCATTGTTTGCCAATAAAATCATTTTTTGGCATCTATGTTGACCACGGTTCAGTGCCTTATGTACCAACTTACCAGCATGCTGGATTTCCTTTTCTTTCAGCAAGGAGGTTAAATACAAGTCCATGCTTTCAGGCTCTGATCACGAAAATATTGATTTTTTTGTGTGTGTTTGGAATGGAAGAATTAGAAACTGAGCAAAAACAATATGTTTTCCTTCAGTAAACATAATAACATTACATAAGCCACAAAAATGGCAATCACAGTTGCATACAATTAAACAATAAAAAGACAAAGCACTAACACTAGCTACAGGTATGTATACATACTTTCTCAAAATCAAATCAGTGCAACCACAGTGACTGTTTCATACAATTATATACCAATTACCTGCACAGAATCTTCTCTTCAAACCTTATCTCCACCTGCTTCAAACCCACATATTAAACACACTGAAACAGCTCCGCGTGGCACCGAAGGACAAAACACCTAAAGAAAGATAAGTGTGGCGTCGCGTACTGCATTCCATGTCAGGGAACCACAAGGCAGGGACCTATGAAGAATCCTATACTGGCGAGACAGAACGCTCACTGAGGACGAGATTTCTTGAACACAAACGCCCCAGCTCGCTGTCATCTGAAGTTTCTCAACACATCCACATCGAATCACCGGGCCATACCGTCTCTTTGGACAAAGAATTATGCACTGGACACTGAACAGGACTACTATTTAAGAGGCATTATAAAGGAGGCCATATACAAGTATCAGAGCACTTCAGCCTTCACTATAATAGAGATGATGGACGATATAAACTCCCTGGCGACAATGCTCTACGTTGAATTCAGAAATTCTCGATTACGCTTCCAATAAATTCCAAGTGGCCACAACGCATTACGTAGAATTAAAATGGCGAATATGCTCTACATAAAATTATTAGAACGGTCCGTCTACGCTCTGGCCGATTACGCTCTACGGAATAGGGCTTGCGGGCCCCCCTGTAACACCAGAATGGACAAAACCGAAATTAAACTACTTTCACTTGTGCACAGGTTTAATTTTGGGTGCTCAGAAGTGCATACATGCACTTCCCACCCAAGGACATTATACAGTATAATGTCCTTGGTGCAACCAGTTAATTTTAGCCTTGGGAAGTCTTGTTTACGCTAAGTTTTTGGCGGGAACGTTGAATGCACACGTGCGGTACACGTTCCAAAAGGTGTTCACTGGGCCAAACTGTGGACGAAATGTGTTTGTAACCGTTTTTAGCCCATAGCGTTTTTCAATTCCACTCAACACAGAAGAAATTTATCTAGTGTTCCCCAAAACCATTATAGTCAAGAACACAGCCTCCCTATCAACAAATTTATACTCAAGTACAAGAATATGGCTTAAAACTTAAAACAACCAAGGAGCTAGCTTCTACGAGAATAGCGTCCACCAAACGCCAATTTCTACGGAACATAACGGTTAACATAACGAAATATAACGTGGTCTGTTGCTACAGGTTTGTTGGAAGTACAAACATGTACAGTCAATGAGATAGTTTCTTGTCTTACCTCACAAGAACGTGTCTTCTCAGCACCACGCCGTCCTTCCCGCCATGGCCGCCGCCATTTTCGTCCAAACTTCGCCCTGCCAGGAAAGACATGGAAAGACGAATTTCTCTCCTTCAAACCATGCTCAAACATCCAAAAAACGGCATAAATCCGACCTGGAAACGTTCAGACGATATTTTGCGGACAAAAATCAGAAAATTTACCCCCAAAAGTTGGAGAGAATTCACGCACACAACACGCCAAACGACAACGTGCGCCACAGCTGGTCTGCACCTGGTAGGACGGACGGTACCATGTGTGATAATTACATAGGGGTGCGAGGTTAGATACGTAGAATTTATAAGCATTATTGTAGACGTTAGAGTAGATATCAGTTAGATTTATATCAACTCTGAAGAGCCTGCCATACATTGTACGTGTTACAATTGTTGTGCAATTAAGTTTGACTTTGAGTAAGATAATTTGATCCGCCATAAAATTGCAGGTTGCGGTCGCGTTGGACAAGTGGTCGCCTTAGGTAAGTTCCTTGATGCGTACGTAATCGGGACCAAGCAATAGCTCAGCTGTCGCTTTGGCCAGATGGTCGGCTCATACAGGTGGTCGCTTGGGCGTCAAGTCAAGTTCGGTTTGACTAGCTGGATCCAAGTTTTCCTTCATACTTCAAGTATGTACGTACTAGTGCATGTGTACTGGCTATATCTAGACAAGTTGGGTTTGACTTCTTTAAAAGAGAGAAAGACGTGCACGTGAAGCCCCATGTTTTGATTGTGGTTAAGCGGAGAGCAGCTAATAAGAGATCAGAGGTCTCCCTGGTCTGCCAAAGATCAAAACGTGTCTAGATACAACTCAGATGTGAAGTAATCACATTATCTGTCTTTTGTCTATCGCCCGATCACGCGGAAAATTAAGATTGATGATTCGACCTTGTCAGAGGCGAGTCTGTGATTCCGAAGCACTTGTTCAACAGGTTTAACGATTTTAGCCATAATTGATGTCACCATTTGTATGTAAACAGTTCGCTGACAAGCTGACCCTTATAGCTGGATAGCGTAGTTGCAGCTGAAGTTTTTGTTACTCAACCGTACAACATATTTGTTACAAACTACGTACAGGGTTCAAGAAAAACGAGAAATTCAGGATTCAAGACGGAGCCTTTCTCAACAGAAGCGAGCGGTATTTTGGCGCTACTTGTCCTACCAGACGTGCCGGCGTCGACAGGCTAACACTGAAATACGATGTCCTCAAAAGTCCGCCTCTCCCCATGTACTAGTGGTATTTCTTGGGCGTTGTTTGTGATTCTTGCAGTCAGCCACCTGTCACGGGGAGCGGAGAACTGTCCCGTGTCCACAGAAAGACTGGTACAAAACCAGTACCCAGGTTGCGTGTGCCTTCAGGAGTTCGTCGGCGGGCTGAGGAGCCCCGTGGCCATGCTCCAGCCTGACGACGGCACGGGACGGTTTTTCATCGTGGAGCAGATCGGAGTGGTGCGGGTGGCAGACAAGTACGGGCGGCTGCGGAGAGAACCGCTCCTGGACCTGACCAGGAGGGTGCTGACGTCGGACGCAGCCGGGGACGAGCGGGGGCTACTCGGCATGGCGCTTCACCCGCGGTACAAGGACAACGGCTACCTGTACGTCTACTACACCACCGAGCAGGGAGGAACACGCAGGACCGTGGTGTCCAGGCTAAACGTTTCCGACGACGAGAACTTGAAGGAACTAGAAAAAGGAAAAGGTGAGCTGTAGAAAATAGAGAATGAAAGAACAGTATCTGGTTATGTAAGCAGTTAGTCGCCATTAGCATTTAGCCCCAGGGTTAAATGTATCCACCACTTTGAAAAACAGTATGTTGAACAGATCTCTAGTGTAGCATCCCAGGTATGCACAGTTTAGGTATGCAGGAGTGTTTTACATGTATACATTGGGGGGGCGTTACTCCTTTAGACCCTTTTTGTCAGGGTGGCAGACGAATGTGACCTAGCTAGAGGAGTGATAGAGGTTACTTGGACGTTTGGGAATGACACGGATAAGTCTACTTTTAAGCGTGACTGTTAGCACTTTCATAACTGTTGTCGAACGTTAGCAGGGGTTGTAATGAGCTAGGTGCCCCCAGGGGATTACCCATCATCCATACCGCACATTCTTCACCTGCAGGCTGACCCTCGTTACGAGAAGGTGCTTCTGGAGATCGAGCAGCCGGGCAATCGGAACAACGGCGGGCAGCTGCTGTTCGGACTGGACGGGTTCCTGTACATATTTGTGGGAGACGGGGGAGGGGCAGGCGACACCGCAGGCGACAGGTACTGACAGGTGGATGAAAAGATGGACGAAAGGTGGATGAAAAGATGGATGAAAGGTGGATGAAAAGATAACGCTAACTGCGATTGTGGCTTTTGTGGCTTTTATACATGTAATGCGATTTTTCTTCTTACGGCACGTCACTCCTGACCCTATCCTTTACAAGGACCCGGGTACAAATAGAAGTGATATGCGATCTGGCAAAAAAAGCACATTATAAAAGCTCAAATAAAACCCCAGTCGTAGAGTTTACAAAGGAAGCTACATAAAGCACAGACACAAGTTATCAGGTAATATAAGATAACGATCATAAGAAAACAACATATGCAAAGCGTAGGGGATGTCGAGACCGGAAAAAAATTATATGGCATTCCTAAAAAAATGTTTAGTGCTTGTTTATGGCCCGCAGACCGAAGCCAAGGATCCACAGCATTTCTGTATTTCAGGTCTTCCCTGTTGGGTAAGGTCCTGCGGATCGACGTGGACGGAGCGGGCCCGGAGCGGCCGTACGGCATCCCAACAGATAACCCGTTTGTTTCCGAAGTCCTGTGGCCGGACGCCAGGCGAGAGGTGTTCGCGTTTGGCCTCAGGAACCCCTGGAGATGTTCACTGGACCCTGGAGTCGACGAAGGTAACGAAAATAGGATCTTTTGTTCTTTTAGTTGTATGACTCTGATTTTCATTCCATTAGTCCGATCAGTCGTATACAGTAGTTTGTTCTTGTATCAAACTATAAATGTCTGACTAATGAATGTTTAATTTAGTCTCGTCTACTAGTACCATGTAGATGGAGGCAAGGAGGATGATTTTAACTTCCTTGATGGAGAGTACAATGATTTCAGGGAATATCATGATGTCAATGATAAATTTTCGTGCTTGTTGGTAAGTGACAAGTGAAAGAGTGGATCAAGTCACAACTGCAGTTTCCGTAGGAGCCGGTACAGGGCGCATCTTCTGTGGAGACGTGGGAGAGTCGGGGTATGAGGAGATCAGCATCATCAGTAAGGGTAGGAACCACGGCTGGCCGGACAGGGAGGGGTACACATGCCAGAACACTGGCAACTGTGCTGGGGGTGAGCTATCATACGGCATTATTGTTTCTTGTGCAGTGTGTATGGAGAGCGGAGTTATCCTCTAGCTAGCTAGGCTGCATCTTGCAGTATGGAGGAGTCGGCGTTGTAAAAGATACATTCTGAAAATCTTGATAAATAAATAAAATCTTTCGCACGGCAGTCATCCTTTACTCTTAACATGGAGGTAGAACTACCTCTAAGGCAGTCGAGCCCACATAGTACTCCTTGTTCCAAAGTCAATTTTCGTCGCTCAACGCGTACGATCTCTCAGTCTATCACCGTCTAGTGAGAAGTGGGTCTTGGAATGTTGGGCTGCACTACGTTCAAAACACGTTCACTGGCCGTTAAACTGTTTTGCCTAACGGAACAAATATCATTTTACAATACCTGTATTTCTTAAGTCATAACTTCTGAAGCGGAAAAAACATGCACAAATTTTACCATGTGAATATGTTGACTTAGATGGATAAATTCGTGTATGGTCTTTCCCTCCAGACGACGTCCTTCCCATTGACGTGTACGGCCGAACAGAAGGGAGGAGGGCTGCGGTGATCGGCGGTGTGATGTACCGGGGGTGCGGGGTGCCCGATGTGAGAGGGCTGTATCTGTATGCCGACTATCTAGGGTGAGACACTAATACACTGTACCTGTTAATTTAAACAATTAATTTCGCGGTGTTTTTTTTTTTATAGTTCACCGTAACTGAGTAAGTACTCATCGCACTGCGAATACGTTGTCTGTCATTTTGTTCCCACTTTTGTTTCTAACGTGAAGGCTCAAATGTAATGTAATCTCTTGTAGGCTATCATATGATGGAAAATCAACTAAGGAATATTCCACTGAATTTCCCAAGATTTTCTCACACAACTCGGGTAAGCACTAACAAAACTAAGTGCCAAATTGAGTAGGAAGTGCACAACCAAGCTCCCACAGAAGGCAGTCAGAAAAAATAGAATCCCCCAAACGTCTGCTTGCAGATTAACGAAAATTCAACACTTGCTACTCATTTCCCCCCAGCTTGATGAATAAGGAACTTTTCTACCTTGACGAGCAGCCAAACGGATCGTGGATGAACGGGACTGTCTGTGTGCTGAACAACCGAGAGTGCGTGACCAACCTTCAACCGTCAGTAAAAACCGAGGATCACTTCATTCTGGGCTTCGGACAGGACTTCTCAGGTTCTTACAGATTTACTTCATGGAGGAAAAGCTGGATTTAGCCTGTACTAGATCAATTTCTGTGGATTTAATGGGAGAATTTGGCCTGTTCATACAGATTAGTTTTTATGTATTTTCTTGATCTGAGGGGAAAGGCTGGCTTTGGCATCAACTACTCTCCAAGCAGAGGTTTAGGTCTTTGGTTATTTTTGGCGTATTTTTAGGCTTTTTTTATCGGGGTTTACTTTTTTGCACTGGGATGTTGGGTTGGTTGAAAAAAAAATCCCGTGCAAAAAAGAAACCCCGATAAAAAAAGCCTAAAAACACGCCAAAAATAACCGAAAATCCAAACCTCTGCTTGGAGAGTACGGTTCTTACAGATTAGTTTTTATGAATATTCTAGGGCGAAAGGATGGTTTTTGCCTCAACAGCTGATCAAATTTGGGAAATACCTGTATACTACATTGGCGTACACGGCCAACCGGCTACTCTTACCATACCACTATACTGTATAACGCTAACCGAATTTCTTCTCCACCAGGTGAGGTTTACCTGCTGACGACCACCAGCCCCGTCGTGTCCCAGCGTACAGGGAGGATCTTCAAACTCGTGGACCCCCGTTCTACCGCCTGCCCTGTGTGCGGGCTGTCCCTGGCGTTTTTACTGTCACTCGCTGCGTTGGTAATCACAATGAGCTCTGCTGTATAGAAATATATATTTATTTCGTCGGTGAAGGTCAGACATCCAGATAATTAGATACGTCAAAAACAGTTACTCAAGCAGCTGATTTTGGAAAGTCAGACGTTTCAGGTAGCAACCACTACCTTTCGTCAATGACTTGCGGTATACATTTATTTCACTCGCGCAAGTTAAGAAAGGATCGGAAAACAAGCATCTTTGATTTATGCAATCGCGCGAATACTGGTACATTTCCTCTAGGATGGAACATTGTATGTAATGTAAACAATAATGAAACAACAAAGAGACCAAGAGTTTGAAACTAAAACTAAAAAAGAGGACAGAGCTGGTGTGTGGTTTGTAAAAAATATTGCGTTACTTGTACAGTTGTTTTAAGTATGGACGATATTGAGGATATGTCAGTGGGATAAGTATGTAAGTGTAGTGGAGTCCTGGAGTAACAAAGGACATACATAATGTACTGATGATGTACTATACTGTCGTTTCTGACAAACCTTTAGATGTGATTAGTAGCCATATAATGTACAATTGATGTGCAGTTCTCGAATTGCCCGCAGAGATTCTAAACATTTGAAGAAAATGTCCGACGATTTACATCATGTATTTCATGCCGTCATTTATATTGTACAGTTATGAACTACAAGTAAGGATTGCTGAATAAGAACAGCTGCAAAGCTAGATGATGCAGTATTAAGATTACGTTATATGTTATATTATATGTTTATCCCCGTCAATCTTTGAAGGTTGACCGACGCGAATATATGTACAGTATATATACAGTGTATCACTGATGACAATATATGGACCTATCCTTGGTGCTGAACTTCAGGTGCAACTCTAAATCGGGACATTATTTACTCGTTATTTCAGGAAATGCTTGTCCTCGTCTGCTGCTACTAGCACGGAATAAAACAGAATGACTTTTAAAAGTTCCTGACTGTACGGCTGGGTTTTTGTAACCTTTGTTTTGCACGCAGAAAAGACGTTTCATAGGTCATGTTTTGTTCTCAAAATTTATAGCAATCGTAAATTATCTCACAGAGACGTGTTCCTGAAACACTGTCGCCTTGCTTCATTGTTCATTAGATACGTATAACCGTAAAAGTGAAAAAAGGAAATAGCCATTTTGTATTCAATTTCGTTTATTATTCGCCTGCACGCTGACGTAACTCCATCTGGGCGGCGGAGGAAACCGGATACCCCGGTCTCTATGCACGTTACCACCCCTGAACCCACGGCGGCAGGTGTCGGACAGAACCAGCATGGCGGACGACCCGTACACAGGCGACCCGCTAGACGTCTACAGGAAACCCGACAAACAGTTCTCCCAGGAAACGGTGGGGATCGCGAATACTTTACTGGAGAAGAAGGGTAAGCGTGGACCACGCTGTCCAGGGTTGCGTGTCCCTGTAAAGTTGTAACATTCAGGGTTGTGTGTCCTGGCAAATTTGTAACATAGTTAACGTTACATTAGCGGTACGGCGTTTTATTCTTCAAGCAGGCGTAAAGACACAATATGTTACTGTTTGTTGCTCGTCCCTTCCCTTCTGGAAGCCGCATAGCTTTAAGAAGTAAACGCAGGAGTCCATATGACTCCCCCCTGCTGAGATTTAAACGTTTCGACCGACGGTTAAGGCAACTTAAGGTTAAGTCAGGTCAGTAATATTAGCACCGTATATGGCATACATAAGCGGCAGTGATACAATATCTAGTATCGAGGCAACTTTGGTTACCAGTCTAGACTACGTACACATTTAGCAATACAGGATTTGTCCAGTTGGGAAGTAATGCAGCTGTGTAATTATCAGATTGTATAACCATTTGGTTTACCCGCAATGAAAAGTTTAGCACAAATCATTCTGTCACACGCTTATTGAACCTGTGTTTGTATGTCATGTTCTGTGATGTTATGACTCTAAACTACCTTTACAATGGCTAAGTAGAGTCAGGGGTTCTAACGTTGGATGGTGTAAGGTGTCAATGGATATTTCACTACTACACCTATCAACAATATAAAAGGTGATGTACTCCTTTGTTCCAGTGAGTTTGGGTCGTCCACCAAGTGCAACTATGAGGAACAGGAAGGCTGCTATTCTCAATGAACTTTCATCAGCCAAGAGTACCAGTAAGCACAAGGCATTCCATGTGCCCTCCCCTCCCGCTGTAAGAAAGGACACGACAAAACCAAACTTTCCTAACAGGAAGGTACGCAGTGCACAGGCGAGGTACTCCACTGGTGGTAAGCAGAAACCAGAGGGTAGGAAAGTAAAGAGTGCTCAGTCATCATACACACAGCAGGTAAATCTGGGAGCACAGAAAATTCAGGACACGAAACCAAACTTCGAAGCAAGGAACACGAGAACTAAACAACAAACAACATTTCGTGACTTTCGGGAAGATACAACACCACAAAGGACTCCTCCTACATATGAAGAAGTGGTTGACAGTTCTACCTCACAGTTAAGTAATTTCTTCTTTAAGACTGAACTAGAAGAAGAGGAGGACACGTGTGTTGGGTTGGATCCCTACAGGCTGGTTGGGAGTACAGCAGAGTGTTTCCCATACAAGTGTGCCACGCCTGGAAACCAGGGGTCGGACTTGGACAAAGGCAGACAACAGGACGACCTTTATGTTACAGCAAGGTAAGGTCAACTGTCTGTCACTCTTACGGGATTGTCATGTTCACAGAAAAGGTCTCGGTTGTTTTCAACTAACAGTTTGTATAAATGTGAATGTAGACATGTTTCTAGATATCACAACCAATCAGGGCTTTTGAATAACAATTTGGCCTTATCCAAAATTTTAACATATAAAAGTCAAGCCTCATAAGAACTTCAATATGCCACATGTGTAGTAGCAGAAAAAACAGACTCTCATCAAGTGATTAATTTTCTTTGTTTTTATTCTAAGACAGCAACACAGCCTTCTGATACAAAGTGTTTCAGATAGGAATTAGACAATAGATCCTATAATGGGGTAATGGGTTTTTGTTGTTCCCATGCTATAATTGTTGTTTGCCTTATGTTATCCACAGAAAGGTGCCCTCAGGAATTCGACCTCTCACCCCATGGCTAACTGAAGATATTCCACCTGAATGGTAAGGACAGTTAGCTGTCAAATCTTGCTCCCTAAGTGTTCCTGCTGAAGGAATTTCATATTACCTATCAGTATGCTAAAGCAGATCACCATTCAATATTTTTGATTGTCACATACACTTTAGATCTTTCACTGCTGTGTCAGAAGACCTTTTCAAAAACTCACCATAAGATATATGAGAAACAACCTTTCAAGACTAAGTGAACTTTAAGTGTATATATAATGATAACTCTTAAAAGTGTCAGCAGGTTCATACATCTCTCCTTGAAGACTGCAGAGTGAAAATTAAGACATGTTCTGGTCCTAATGATTTTCTTTTCTCCATAGGTGTGGTGTTGATCCTAAGGAGTGCCTTGTGTTCCTCCCCTCCCTGCGTACGGTGGACAGTCCCCCACCCTGCATCCCTCCCATGCAATCACCTGTAGATGAACTCCCCTTTACAAGCATCCTGCCTCCTACAAAACCACAGGTGAAAGTTCTGTTTTTCTTAAACATGCATCAATCAATGGTTATATGAAAGCAAAGACAGTTAGTTGTTCTTTCCATACCATTATGATGAAAATCTGGAACTCTGATTTAAGTTTACACTCATGAAATTCTTTTATTCTACAGAACCAAAAGAAACATCAAAGAGTTAGTAGGGAGCAGAGAAGACACTCAGAAGGACATGAAACTCCACAGTTTGGGGCGGTACAAAATGTGGAGATCTTCTCTAAATCAGATGGGAGTCTCCTACATGCGTAAGTATTCTGCTGGGATGTTTAGTTTGTAACACAATCTCTGTCTCCTTTGGAAACTGTTGTACGTGCTTTGTTGATAGCAAAAAATGAAGTACCTGGTATTAGCACCAGCATTGTCTAAGCAATGCAAACATAGACTGGAATCAACAAATTTTTGAAATAATTTTCTGAATTGTTTTGCCTTCTTTGCTACTTTTCCCACAATGAAAAGGTTTAACTCCTTTTGGGATCTTATATTTCACTGTGACTTTTGATAACTTTGCCAATAATTGCCAAAAGTTACTTACTGTGTCAAACTACTACTTCTACATGATCTGAGGTATAATCACCAAGATTTGGGGCCCTCAAAGAAGAGACAAAATGCCCTCCAGCAAAGCTCTCATTTACATCCACAGTGTGATCTTACATATTTAAGAGGTTGCAGTTGTTGGTGCTGTGGGTTGATGTGTTTTGCAGACATCCTTACGGTAACCCCACCCCTCTTACACCTGGTCTGCACCCAGCCCTTCTGAAACAGTTTCAGTCCTTTTCACTGGGTAAAAACACTTCTACGTGTCAGTGGCATCTTATCTGTAAACTGTGGCTCCAAGCCTGACACAGTGTTCTAGTTGAAGTACACCTGAAAGTGAAGGGCACACACATCATATGTTTGAAGTAGGGTTTATATAAGAGGTATTAGGTATCAGGGCTGAAAGGACGGTTTGTTTTCTCCGGCTGGCTGTTTCTCTCTTGTTGCGTCTCCTTTGTTTAGAGTGGCTCCGAGGTAAACAAAAGGTTTTGGGTCAGTTCACAAGCAGGACTATAGGTTATCTGCAGGCTGAAAGTGTCATGCCATTCTCAATGTTAAATTAGGTCCTAAATAATAATACTCTTCTATAACCGATAACCGACCATGCAAACTTGGGAATAAATCCAAATTCAGTAGATTTTGTCATCCCAGAGATGCTCTTGAATCTGTAGAAAAAGAAGTGCAAATAGAAAAAGAAAGTTCACCTACTTTGCAGTCTTGGTACTGTTGACCACCTCTTGAGCTACTACACAACTCAATATGATATCAGGCTGCTGAAAACATCTATTTTGCATTTCAATACAAAAGTTCATAATGTAGAAATGATCAAAACATGCTGAACTCACGTGTACTCTGCCTTGTTCACTTCAGGAGCAATGAAAGAGAGAAATCTATGAAGGAAATCAGGAAAGAAATAGATGAGCTTGATAGCATCTTACAAGGTGAGTATAAAGACACAAACCTTAGTGTGATAAAAATGTAAAATAATATGTCATGTGCCAAAAAACAGTTACTCAAGCAACTGGATATGATTTTGAAAACGTCAGACGTTTCAGCTAGTATCCACTAGCTTTCGTCAGTGACTGAGAGACCAGAGGGGAAAGCAGGTTTATATACACCTGTTGATTGATATGCAAATAAAGTGAAGACAAATTTTTGGAAGTCGAAAAAGGAACAAAAGTCAGACAAGTCAAGACAAGATGATGCAAATTAGTCTGAAAGCTCCTGTTATACAGGACAGGAGCTTAAGTGTTGTCTGTCCTCGGGGCTGGGAGTGCCAAATCCCAAGTGCCGGAAAGATCGACCCGTAGCCCCCCTTCCCTGTTGAGGGTGGGGTTGTACATTCTTTCATATATTGCCTCTTTAACACCCCGTTCCCACCAGCGTGTTTCGCGGTCTAAGACATCCGTGGACTCGAGTTTGAAAGAGTGACCCTGGTTGTGTTGTAGGTGGTGGAAAATAGCTGAGGAGTAGCCGTTGGCACTAGGTCGGCAATGTTCTGGGGCTACGGGTTGGGGGGCTACGGGTCGATCTTTCCGGCACTTGGGATTTGGCACTCCCAGCCCCGAGGACAGACAACACTTAAGCTCCTGTCCTGTATAACAGGAGCTTTCAGACTAATTTGCATCATCTTGTCTTGACTTTTGTTCCTTTTTCGACTTCCAAAAAGTTGTCTTCACTTTATTTGCATATCAATCAACAGGTGTATATAAACCTGCTTTCCCCTCTGGTCTCTCAGTCACTGACGAAAGCTAGTGGATACTAGCTGAAACGTCTGACGTTTTCAAAATCATATCCAGTTGCTTGAGTAACTGTTTTTTGGCATATCGTATTACCTGGATGTCTAACCTTCATCGACGTAATATGTCATGTGTTGTCAATAGCAAATTTAGAAGTTTATTGCTCTGGTGTCGGGTTATCGTTTTGTAAGGAGGTTTATACAGATAGAAGGAATGGCTTCCATGCAGGTGTGACAAGTTGTTCAGTATAACATAGAGAGTGCTTGCTTATTTTACCAAAGAGCAGTTATGCAGTGCACCAGTCAGAAATGCTGGTTTCCCTTGATGGTACTGATAGTTGACATTATTTACTGGAGGCCAAAAATGTCAAGACTGTTGAAAATTGCTGTACATTTATTGTTGTAACATGGTCATCAATTCTCCACAGGAATGGAAAGAGAAGAAACAGACAATATTGTGGTCCAGCAGCAAGATAGCATGTCCGACGACCAAAAACCTTTTACAAACGAGGCTCCAATGTGAGCAGTTTTTGCTCAAGTTAACTAACACAATATACAGTTATTGCACGCTTCGCAAATTAATCCATACATGCACATGCCATGCTTTGCAGAAGCCTGTTTGTACATGTACAATTTTTCATGCAAATTCTTATGGTAGATCTTACTTTGTCGGAAACCAATTGTCTGTCTTGGATATTACAGGAGACCGTCTGAGCCAAAAGCTGAAGGTATAACCCACATGGTAGGTGCACATCTTTTCATAAGATTCTTTGATGCATCTTTCCATCTTTGATGCCATTATACAGTGTCTTCATTCTTTAAGGTAGTAGTTACAAAGTTTTCATGACACATGTAGTAAACCTGTGTCTGTCATGAATGTAACATGTAGTTGATTTCTTCACTGAAAACAATAATCCATCCATCCATCCATCCATCCATCCATCCATCCATCCATCCATCCATCCATCCATCCTTCCTTCCTTCCATCCATTCTTCCTTTTTCCCTTCCAATATCCATACACCAGGCATTCATGCCCCACAACTTGAGTGGTGTGTAACCCTGCCACATGCCCATGTTTTCCAGCGAGAGTTAGAGGAGTACACAGATGAGTGTGAGGTGGTGCTGGCTTCTATCAGGAGACAGAGACAAGAGAGTCTACACGAGCTGGCACAACTGCACCCAGCACTGGCCAACAGAAAGCTGTCATTATAATACATAATGGGTGATCATGTTACAAAATATACAATATTTTTTCACACACAAGTATAAGCTGAAGATTCTTCCTTCCTATAGACCAAAAATGTTTGGCTAAAATAAAATAAAAAATGAAATGTCTGAGAGGATGAAACATACATTTAAAAGATTAATATGTTTAGCCTTGTACTTATATCCAATGATGTATTTCCATGACCCATTTGTAGTTGTAGATTGAAGCAAAATGACAGACCAGACAGGTGGAATGTACATAGTAGTGCAGTGAGTGCTGGTAATATCATAAAGAACATTTAGAGTATATTTTTATTCACACCATTTGTATTAGATACATTTATATGTTACTCTTATGTGGGATGTTTAGATAATAAAATCATAAGTATTCTGATTTTACTCTTCATTATTTCTCAAGGAACAGTAGATATTCTTCTCAAGTGCAACAATTTTCCAGATAATTTTCCAGTTAATACTGATGTATACTGACATAAGAAACCAAAAAGTATACAAGCTAGGTTAGAAACCACAGTCACACACAAAAAGGACAGAACTCCAAATATATGATGAGGTATTTTATTATGGCATAGCTGTTTTTGGCACAGTATTCTTTGCCAAATAGATAGTGAATCAATTTACATCACAGGAGACAACCGCTCCCACCTCTTACCAATGCAGACATAATCATAAAAAA
>NW_017802647.1:873924-943372 GCF_001625305.1 Branchiostoma belcheri | reverse complement strand
ATCTGTAAACTGTGGCTCCAAACCTGACACAGCGTTCTAGTTGAGTACACCTGAAAGTGAAGGGGCACACACATCGTATGTTGAAGTAGGGTTATATAAGAGGTATTAGGTATCAGGGCTGAAAGGACGGTTTGTTTTCTCCGGCTGGCTGTTTCTCTCTTGTTGCGTCTCCTTTGTTTAGAGTGGCTCCGAGGTAAACAAAAGGTTTTGGGTCAGTTCACAAGCAGGACTATAGGTTATCTGCAGGCTGAAAGTATCATGGCATTCTCAATGTTAAGTTAGGTCCTAAATAATCATACTCTAATCTATAACTGATATCCTAGCAAATGCAAACTTGGGAATAAATCCAATGTATTATTGCAGTACATTTTGTCATCCCAAGGGTGCTCTTGAAGATAATCTGTAAGAAAAGTTTAGATAGATAGAAAAAGAAAGTTCACCTACTTCGCAGTCTTCCAACTGGTGACTACCTCTTGAGCTACTACACTAAACAATGTGATATCAGACTGCTGAAAAGAAACATCTATTTTGCATTTCAATACAAAAGTTCATAATGTAGAAATGGTCAAAACATGCTGAACTCACCTGTACTCTGCCTTGTTCACTTCAGGAGCAATGAAAGAGAGAAATCCATGAAGGAAATTAGGAAAGAAATAGATGAGCTTGATAGTATCCTACAAGGTGAGTACAAAACACAAACCACCGTGTGGTAGAAATGTAGCTAATAATATGTCCTGTGTTGTTAAACAAATCTAGAAGTTCGTTGTGATGACTTTGGGATATCATGGTTTTGTTAGGAGGTTTATAACGTTACTGGTAGAAGGAATGGCTTACATGTACATGCAAGTTGTTCAGTGTAATATAGAGAGTCCTTGCAAAGGTTTGTTTATTTTACCAAAGAGCAGTAAACTGTTATACAGTGCACCAGTCAGAAATGCTGGTTTTCCATAATGGTACTGACAATTTAGATACTACCAAAAATTTCAAGACTGTTGAAAACTGTACATTTTTTCTTGTAACATGGTCATCAATTCTCCACAGGAATGGAACGAGAAGAAACAGACAATATTGTGGTCCAGCAGCAAGATAGCATGTCCGACGACATAAAACCTTTTACAAACGAGGCTCCAATGTGAGCAGTTTTTGCTCAGATTTAAACTAACACAATATAGATATTGCACGCTTCGCAAATTAACTTAATGTAGATATGTGCATTCCATGCTTTGCAGAAGCTTGTTCATGTTTTTCTGCAAATCCCTGTTATGGTAGATCTTACTTTGTCGGAAACCAATTGTCTGTCTTGCATATTACAGGAGACCATCTGAGCCGAAAGCTGAAGGTATAACCCACATGGTAGGTACACATTTCTTTGATACATCTTTGACTCCATCATACAGGGTGTTTTCATTCTTTAAGGTAGTAGTTACAAAGTTTTCTTGATAGAAAACCTGTGTCAGTTGTGAATGTAACATGAAGTTGATCTAATTTCTTCACTGCAAACAATAATCCATCCATCAATCCATCCATCCATCCATCCATCCTTCCTTCCTTCCATTCTTCCTTTTTCCCTCCCAATAGTCATGCATCAGGCATACATTCCACAGGACTTCTGTAGTGTGTAACCCTGACACATGCCCATGTTTTCCAGCGAGAGTTAGAGTACACTGATGAGTGTGAGGTGGTGCTGGCTTCTATCAGGAGACAGAGACAAGAGAGTCTACAGGAGCTGGCACAACTGCACCCAGCATTGGCCAACAGAAAGCTGTCATTATAATACATAATGGGTGATCATGTTACAAAATATACAATATTTTTTCACACACAAGTATAAGCTGAAGATTCTTCCTTCCTATAGACCAAAAATGTTTGGCTAAAATAAAATAAAAAATGAAATGTCTGAGAGGATGAAACATACATTTAAAAGATTAATATGTTTAGCCTTGTACTTATATCCAATGATGTATTTCCATGACCCATTTGTAGTTGTAGATTGAAGCAAAATGACAGACCAGACTGGTGGAATGTACATAGTAGTCCAGTGAGTGCTGGTAATATCAAAAAGAACATTTAGAGTATATTTTTTTCACACCATTTGTATTAGATACATTTATATGTTACTCTTATGTGGGATGTTTAGATAATAAAATCATAAGCATTCTGATTTTACTCTTCATTATTTCTCAAGGAACAGTAGATATTCTTCTCAAGTGCAACAATTTTCCAGATAATTTTCCAGTTAATACTGATGTATACTGACATAAGAAACCAAAAAGTATACAAGCTAGGTTAGAAACCACAGTCACACACAAAAAGGACAGAACTCCAAATATATGATGAGGTATTTTATTATGGCATAGCTGTTTTTGGCACAGTATTCTTTGCCAAATAGATAGTGAATCAATTTACATCACAGGAGACAACCGCTCCCACCTCTTACCAATGCAGACATAATCATAAAAAAGCAACCTTACCCCTAAAATACTGTAGACATCGATTTTGGGAGAACTTCTATAGTTCTGTTTCACAAGATGACTATATCATTTCAATTTCTCAATGTACACATGCTTCTTAACAGGGTACATAGTTAAAGTCTCTCTGCACAAAGATGGAAGTTTTGAAAGTGACCATATACAGGTCCATGTGTTCGTATCTATTTGGGCTTTGGGTAAAAACTATTTACAGAAGGATCTCCTGATGGTTGGGATTTCAAAACATAGGTTCACCTGAGGGAGAGTTACAGGTACAGGTACTTGGAGCCCTTGGAAAAGAAACCTTACTGACGACGTCAAGGCTAAAACTCGATACGCTTATGTACAACACTAAATCTGTACAACTGGATAAGATGGCAACTTGTAGGTCATTTAACATTCCACTCTTCAATGTGTGATGTAGAATTTACCTGCCATAGCCATACATATTGGCAGATGCACTGATACAGACGGTTTACTATTCAAGTGTTTTGCCATTCTAGCCATTTGGTACACTTACATGTATAACACTCTTTCAAATCAAACTACTGGTATTAATCAAGTCTGATTAATTTGGTAAATAAAAAGACAGTAGTTATACATGTGCTGTTACAGTAGGTGCTGTTGTTTTACATTACAGATTACTTTTTACTACCACAGTAAGCATTGTTATTTCAGTGTGGCTAAACTAAAAACTATGATTGTCAAAGGTGTACTTTACTTTATCCCAATAGTGAAAGAACTCTCTCTGTTTTCTTTCTTGTTTACATGAAGCTGCCCTGTTAACAAGCAGACTTTGTAAATGCAAGCTGCAACCCAAGCCATTACATTGACGAGAAGTCTTCACCTAGTTTGGTGATCTGAGCTACTGTAGTAGTGTGAGCTCTATAGCCCTGCCTTTTGGTAAAACTAACAGTACAAACATATTCGTTAGTGCTGGAGCCCTTTGTTATAATGCTACATTTTCTCCTGATTTAAGGGCATTTTCACTGCTGGGAAGTAGGTTATACAAACATTTCTGACAGCCCCTCCCTCTTTTAATTTTGTGTACATACACTTCAATAATCCCAGCCAAATCTTAAGTGACGGTTTCCTTTCTGGCTATAGCATGCTATATAAGTCGGACAGCACTTCTCTAAATAAGCTTTGATGTACATACACTGTTCCCATAGTGACAGGTTTATGCAAATTTCACTATTTTTACACTTTCATCCTTTCCACTTTAGAGCTTTAGCCATTTACTTCTACAGACGGGTACCTTTTAGGTTGGTAGAGTATTCACCATGTGATATAGCATACAGTGAATACCCTTTTTACTAACACTGATATAGAAATGTTGGCATTTCTTTTAGTAGTAAACCCCTATTGCTAAGAACGGGCACCTCTTCTTTGCCAAGTCCTCCTAGCATTAGTTATATAAGCCATTCACAATCCTCCTTCAGAACATATAATTTGTACAAGTGTAGAAACATTTGATTTTTCAGTACAGGAAGGAGCTACATGTACCCACTCTTTTAAAATGCCATGCCATGGCACATAAGTAAAATCCTCACCTAAAAATTACAATATAGATATACATTTGTTGTATATAGTTATAATTTCCTAAAATGACTGCATAAGCTTGTCTGAATAAATCTAAATACTTTTACGTGTTTTGAAATTAAAAGCCCCTTTCCTATACAAGAAATTCTATTGTTGGGTCGACAACTTGTCACCTTTTAAAACCATAATAGCAGTAAGCCATTGTAGACAAGAATACACCTTGGTCATGGCCTGCACTGCTTAGAACTCTACCATACTGTACAACTGCCTTCTGCTACCTTCCTCAGCAGAGCTTTGGACAGACGTGCCCAGAATATTCCTGAGGCAACGATTTTCTGCATTTCTCAACCACCCATAGCTCTTCTATCTATACCCAAACGATGCCCCATGCCGATCGATTGCCGTAACAGAACTGGTTCCCCTGCCTTGGAGCTATTGCAACACTCGAGTGCGAAGAAAATTTGCTGTAGGAGAGTTTGCCCCCGTGGCTATCTCTTTTTTATATTTCTGGATGCATCCTACCTTACTTAAAAAGACTCACCTCTCCCTAAATACATGTAGAAAAGGACTGGGAATAAAATCACCGTCAGGATGGAGATTGCTCCTGTGTTGTCGGTATATAAAAGGCCCCTGACTGTGGTGTCTGGAAGAAAGAAATTGCAACCTCCGTCCCTTGACGTTATTTGCTGACAAATGATAACATGTTGCCTCCTCTCAATAGAGCGACCATATATACATACACCATGTATAGTCTAATACTCATCTCTTGTTTGTAGGAAAATAGATCTCTGTGAAATTTGTCCACCCTCTTCATAATGGATTGATGGTGCAAGGTTCCCTCAGTGTTGCAGCGCCCCCTGGTGGCTATTGCCACACCTGCAGGAGCAAACAGAATGTACACTAAGTAAATCTAATCATATAAAACAAGAAATCAGAGATTTAAGACCAGTGTTGACCTACAGGTCTCGCAACTACCTTTTTCAGTAGCTTAAGAAATATGGCAGATGCTGTCTGAAAGCTCCTTCGTAAGTCATGTGTATAAGTTTAAATCTTTCTTTTTACCAGGGTTTTCAGACTACCAGGAAGCATGCAATCCTTAGCTTCTTGAATTACCCCATGTCATCAGCCTATGGCTCCCTGCCAGATTCTTAGACCCTCTGTGGTTCTGCCTGTCATCAACCTTCCTTCTACCCACATACTGTCAACCTACTCTGGACAGACCCACATCTCAGCCACCCGAAAAACACTCCTGTACCCAGAGGAAAAGACTGAGGGCCCTGACCTTGACTGTACTGTCGACAGCTCCAGAGAACACCCTTCCCCTGGACACAGCCAGGCAGGCCACGCTGCCCTGGTGACGCAGCAGCGTCTGTGTGCAGATCATGTTGTCCATGCTCCACACCTGAGGAGTTGCCAAAAACGAGTCAACGAAGAAGCAACAACAATAGAGATGGAGGTAGATGTTCAAGGTGGTGGTAGGTGCAGGAAAAAGAAAATGATAAGTTTGTGGTACTTAAGTGGCTGCAAAAACTGCAAATGTAAAAGGACTGTGAAAAAATCAGGAATTACAGGAGTTTTGAACTCACCCTCAGTGACCTGTCGTAGGAGGCACTGAAGACTTTGGTCCCCTCGTGAGTGTTGACCACAGCCAGTGCGTAGACTGTGCCCACATGTCCTGTCAGGGTCTGGATCTGCTCGTGGGTATCCAAGTCCCACACCTGTGGACAGACACAAAATTGTTTAAAACTCAGTAAAGACTGTTTCATGTCCTTATATATAGAAAGACAATCATAGTACAGGATGTAATGGAAACAGATTCAGTGTACTGTCCTTAGTGCCTCTTTTCATTATCTAATAAAAGTACGTTGAAAGAAACACATTGTAACAGATTATTTCATACCCAGATGCTGGCCTAGTTACCATATCTACAACTTCAACAATACAGAAACTAAAACCTGCAGCTGCTACAAAAGAATGTAGAAATGCATTGTAGTGAAAGTTAGCTTTTTGCTGAAGTTATACAAAGCATTATTTATTTATTTAAAGACCTTAATAATAATATTGATTTATTTCACATAAATTGAAGACATCATATAAATTGCAGTTGACAGTGCACTTAATGTAATAATTATACTTATTAAATAATTAGTCCTTGTTGTACATGTTCTATGCAGCAGTCTTTGTTTTAATGCTACTACATTATGCAATGCACACCATCCTACAGTGACCCAGTGAATGTCTGTTGAACCTACATGTATGCAGTTCTCGTAGGTGCCACATAGTATGTGGTGGTTGGTGATGGCAATGGAGTACACACTGCCTCCTGATGTCTGCAGTACATGCACACACTCCAGGCTCTTCAGGTCCCAGATCTGAAACATACAAAAAAGACATGTTCAATATACTACTGGTAAATGTTCCCCTGCATGTTCAGCAATGACTAATGTGACCTGGACTTTAAGTCAATTTTTTTAAGCCACACCAATTTAATTTGTTGGTTCTCAGATCTTTTTAGCAAAAATATGAAACGTTAGGGTGAAAAAAAAAAAAAATAAAACCAGGTCTAGGCATCCTATTATAGCCCCAAATGCTACAATACGAGCCATGAAGTCAACACAAAAGGCTGGCTTAATACTTAAACAATGAATTTTGAACTTTTAATCAAACCACTGCATTGATAGCTGGAAAAACTATAACAACCAGGAAGAAAAAGACTTTTCTCAACTGTTGCGGACAAAATATGAGCATATTTGAGAATCTTTTTTTTTGCAAATCAGAAAAAATGAAGAAGAATCTGAGAACCAACAAATAAAATTGGTGTGGCCTTATGTTCAAATAAAGAATGATTTTACTTATATGCCTTTGTATGAAAAATCAACTTGGTCTGATGTTCTGTGTACCTTGATGGTCTGGTAGGACCCGCTGTACAGGTAGTGTGTGGAGGCCACCAGGGCTCGCACCCAGTGGTTCAGTCCTGTTAGTTCTCTCTTCAACTGCAGGGTGTGGATGTCCCAGACCTGGGGGAGAAAAAAAAAACTGTGGTTACAAAGACTAAACCCTGACAAGACAAAGTGTAGTTTTCCAGAGGTATTGGACCACCAATGTACAAAGGAGCAGGCTCAAAACAGGCTATGGTAACTTACTTTATGTAGTCATAATACAATGTAATAATATTTTGTTCAAAAGAGTGACACCTGATAAGACATTAGTGTAGCTTCAGATATATACATGTACTTTACATAAGCAATAGACAATCTAAAGGATGACATACAACTACGGCAGTAAGAGAGAAAAGCGTGGCTATTTGTGCATGTACAATGTACTTGTACTTGAGAATTTACTTGAGAACTTACTTTGATGGCCTTGAGTGAGCCGCTGAAGAGCAGGTTGTTGGAAGCGACCAGGGTGCAGACTGGGTTATCGTGGGCCTGGATAGTCTTCATGTGCTCCAGCGATGGGATATCCCACACCTGCGGAACAGGGACAAAGAAAAGTTTGACACTTATCAGATAATAATTATGATACCAGAGTTTTGAGTATGTGTCACAATAGAACTATCATCTTTTCCATTTCAAAGACAATAGTTATCAATAGCAGGTATACTTGAATCAAGTTGCAAGAAAAGACTAATTCTGAAACATGAAAATGACGTCGATTATGATACTGCCCAAAGCCAAATTTTAAGAGACAAGTTAAAAGAGATTGTAATGGACGTCCTTTCTTACCATGATGGAACAGTCAGCAGAGCCACTGTACAACTTGTTGCTGAAAGGAACGGAAATTTTATTCAAATAACTACAAAATACTTCTTTGCCTATGTACATTATTACACCATTATCATAAAGGCTACCTGTATCTAATCATTGATTAACACTTGACACCTACATATCATACTGAAGCTGGCATCACACAGCAAGAATATAGTCTGCCCAATGAGTCTGTGAGCTCAAAAGATCATTTTTGGATGGATACCCCTGCTGTTCTCTCAATTTTTAAGGATCAGCCACTGTTTGCAGATCACCCAAACCTAACCAATGTACTGGTAGATTTTCAGGCAAAAAATAAGCTTGATTCTCACAATTATGAAATTTGGTGTTCTTCTGGTGATCGAATCTGTCTGAAGCGTTAACAGTGTGATGTCAGCTATTTGTCTATCACTACCTTGTGCCCACATTAGGCCATGTTGATTTGATTATATGGATGACATCCTCTGGGAACCCCAAAACTGATGCGCACGTGCGAATAAAAAAAAAGTTTGGCAAAAAAAAAGTTGCTTTCATTACGAAATCTACATGGTCATGAAGGTTGAACAAATGACACAGAATATGGTTTGGCGAATAATCTACTCTTCAAATTTATTTCTTTACATTTTCATCTTTTTTGTTTGATTTTTGGCATTCTACGACATTGGTATGGTTTTTAAATATTTTTTTTTGCAACTTACGGTATATTTTTGCTCATTTACAGTATGGCTGAAAACTTTTTTTTTGTTGACGGACAAAAATTCATGCACGCGCTGATGTCATCCATATAATCAAATCAACATGGCCTTACCAAAGAGGGAAGGGAAGGGTAAATCAGGGATAGACATCTAACAAGTTCCTAGGATTAGTAAGAAAAGAAAAAGGAACCAAAGCCTGGTGTCACACAACTGTCATTTTCCAATCCCTTCAACTCCTCTGGCATGTAGTTGTTTGTTTAATAGTTCTCTGATTACAATGTCTCATAACCTTGTTGTTTGAGACACTCAATTTTTCAACAAGTCAAAAGACAGTACATGCATTGGATTTCTGTGTTCACATCTGCTAAAAAACAGCATATTATTCAAAAGTAATAATGACTCATTAGTCAAATATTGCTTTAAATGTATGCAATGCACTTTCCAAACTTCAACTGATAAAGCAGTCTGTATCTAGTGTATATATTTTATGCCAGAGGATGAAGACATTGGAAGAAGGCATGTCTGTGCCTGTGATCTACCCATGAGGAGGTCCATACTTGTGGATACAGAGGGCTAACACAATGCCTGTGTGTCCCTCCAATGTTCTCTGGCACTTGTAGTTGGTGCATGTGTCCCAAACCTGTAACAGCCAGCAAAAACGCTTTAAACTTCTGTTACAGCCACAAAAATAGAAGAACTATTATACGTAATTGGAAATTCCTTACAGTACTGTGTTAACCTATGTAACATTAATTAATAATATGTATTTGTAGATACTGTGATGACAAATCACATAGAAACTTACTTCCCTTAATCATTTTCTCAAACGTGAAAGAAACAACCATCTAAATCTCTCACAATTCATACACTTGACCCGTCTTTAAAAACAACTTTTAGTCTTACCTTGATTGTCTTGTCAGAGGATCCACTGAACAACAGATCCCCATGGACACACAGTGTCCACACAGGTCCCTACAGACAACAAATGGTACAACATTGGTTCACTTCTTCCATGCTTCTATATAAAATCACAATTACATCTACAACAATCACTTGCAGGAAAAGCATACATCAGGCCTCAAAATTAACTTTTTTTACTACTGTCCCAGAATTGTCCTGAATATAGATTTCAATTGTCCCGAACTGAAGATGGACTGTCCCAGCCTGCTTTTCAGGAAATAAGTTAATGACAACAATAAGAAAACAACAACTGAATTTGTACAACTTGAAGTCCACTTTATAAGTAAACGTAGGGAAATACATGATAATATCATGGGCACGGCACCATCTTTAAGGCCCCCCTCCCCGGTATTTGGAATCCTTGATTGGTCAAATTTAAATGTTTGTTAGAGTATTATGGGCTGCCGGCAGCCAGCAGTAGGATGGATGGATCACGTTCCCAAATGACGTGAAAGGTCTCAGAATGTTCAAATTGCCCCGAAATTGTCCCGAAACGTAATTTGAATTGTCCCAAGCTGAAAATTTAGTGTCATTTGACACTGGGACAATGTTAATTTTGAGCCCTGATACATGTTTTGATATCAAAACCTTATTTTTGTACATAGTAACTGGAAGCATATAACATTGTACTCTACCTGATGACCAACGTAAGTTCCCTTGCATCTGAAGATCTGTTGAGGATCCAAAGCTGAAAGACAGGGAAATACACAATTCATGGGGCTGTTACAGTCACATATGTGACATGGAAACATTAGGCAAGCAATACATGTACCAGATTACTGAATCAGGATTGTCACTACTTCTTTATCCAGTGATATACAACTCAATTCTTTAAAAAAACTTACTTCCTACAACTCCAGTGTTCAATCTTGCATTGATGTGAGAGAGCTCATCCTGTGTTGGAACAAAGAAATGTGTCTCAGTGCATACTTGTATCTTTAGACATAGATTTCAATAGTACATTACATATATTTCAATTAACATTATCCCTGATGCCTAACCAATACAAATCTGGAAATCAAAGGCTACCTTTGACTTTGATTTTATTTGGATCCACATTTAGCTTAGGAGGCTATAGATTGAATACTCTCAGGAAAGTCTAATTACATGTAAAGAGGCCCTACCATGTACATGTATGCTGTACAATTTCACCATGAAGTTGTGTTAATACATTTATGTACAATTAACAAACATTAGGTTAACTCCATATGTGACACCCTCACTTACACTTACATTGATCAGGGCACAGTCTCTTCTTGACTCCATGACTTCATCTTGAAGCTTATTACAGCTCTCGTCCAACACATCTATATTTAGAAAACACAGTCATTATAGCCAACGACGTATTCTATTTCACTTCCTGGTGGGATACAATAACATGGAATGATGCTAAAAACAACCAAATGAAACGTCAAAGCTTTCTCTTAGTTTTCCTAAACAAAAAAAGTTATAGTTAGAAGTTTCAGTACATTTAAGAATAATGTTAAATAAAAATAAAGAAGTCAAACCCAAAAGTTTAGATTGTATTCTGAATAGAATAGTGACTTGTTCTGAATAGAAAAGTTACTTCATATATGTACATGTATGTTGTATACATTGTATGTTGCAATTAGCCCTCTGGCATGGATTTGCAAATATAAATTTAACCTAAACTTGTGTGCATAAAAAAGCTTTACTTTAACACCTAGATACAGAATAATGGGAAATTTACATGTAAGCACATTTCCTGCACTACAGGAACAATGCTAATGCTAAAAGGTTACCATACAACACAAAGTTTCTTAATTCTACTATACAATGTACTTTTAAGTCTTAGTTGAACTGTTCTGTTGTCTTACCCAGCTTGACCTCCACGGACTTCTCGAGTGCGTCAATCTTCTCGGAGAGCCTGCCGAGCATGGACCTGAGGAAGGCGATCTCCTGGTCCTTCTGCGCCAGCTGCAGCTGCATCTCACGCATCTTATCCTCCGTCTGCTGCAGGAACTCCTTAATGCCTTCAAACCTGCAGGAGGGGACAACCAACCATCCATTGTATTATCAGTGGTAGAAATACATTTCTTCAGTGTTTTGCAATATTGCAGAAAGTCACAATTTTGCTCGGCAATTCGGAAAGACTTTCTGCAAATGCACACTTACAAGTCTGGATCTAAACCCACAGCATATACAAAATTGTACGTTTTACATTTTACATGCAATTTGAAAAATACATGCCATCAAAATTACTTGAATGTATATTATAGAGTCAGTAGTAAACACAAAAGCTCCATTGAACCCCTTGCCAGATATTTTCAGTCTGCAAAACTGGAGGTTGCTTAATTTTTCTTCAACAATATTGAAAATGTCTCTGCAAAATCTACACTGCAGAATGGGCATTCTGAAAATAGTGTCGTCTGATATGTACAATGCAGAGATTGTTACTTTGGGGTGCCTGAAGCTTTTGGTTCAAGGAAATGTTTGTTACAAAATAGTCTGTTATTCTAGTCACAGACGTCAATGCTACACCCTAAACAAACATGTCCAACAATACTCGGAGAACCTCAAAAATAACATTTGACTATTTTCCCTGATTCTACATCTTAATGCCTTCCACCAACCCTGTGCTGCACAGATATAAGGGGTTTAAGTAAGTAGAAGTCCACCTACCTGCAGATGTTAGTCAGGTGGTGGGACACATCACCACTGGTGCCCACAAATGTGCATCTAAAGTAAGAAAAAAAGATAGTCAGGGTTAGGGTTAAGAATTTTGTGAAAAGCGAAAAAAAAAAATACTTTCACCACACGAAGCAACCTTGCTACAAGCCTCCGCAACAGGAATTGAATTTGAGCAGCAAAATGACTTTTTGAACCAGGAAATGGATTCCTTTGCTGTGTACAGGAAACGATGCCTATAGCCCAAGCAACCAGGGCTTCCAGAAGGATCCAGAAGATGGCACGATGCCAAGGAAGATACACACAGATGCACATGCAAACATGTAGGTACCATAATGCATAACTAAACACTAGTAAACCGACATGCTACTACAGCAACACTGTTTTGTAAATATTGACACAATTGGAAATTTGCAGCACAAAAAGTAGCTGAGTAGTGAGAAGTCTATGGTGATTGACAGGAACTGAGTACGTACCCATACTTGTGGTGAGGACATCTGATATGGTCACGCTGCTTCAAGTGTTCCTCAAGTTCCTGAAATCAGACACTCAAGTCGTGATGTGTTTCACCAGCCTGATAAACCAGCTTATTTACACACAACAAAAGTTTGTTTTTCACCTGCTGCTATTTTGGTAGAGGGTGGGTGTGGCAGTCGGTAGACCAAAACATTGCAAGTTGAAAAACATTGGTTGTGTGTAGTGCTGTGTACCGGTTTGCTGGACCGGTTCCGGACTTGGACTGTTTAGGTTCAAGTTCAATAAAACCTGAAAGTCAAGAACCGATTCCGGACTTATCACAAAAAAAGCCATGTCACATACCCCTTTTCTTTCCAAACCACATAAAACCTTTCATAGATTGCAAAATGAAGAAACCTTGCCATCGGGCATCATCAAGTGTTGGCATTCATGTTATGTAGCCACAGTTTTGCCCATACATTACATGGTTGCCAACATGCAATTTTGTATATGCCATGGGTTTAGGTCTGGACTTACGAGTCTGGAACTGAACCTACCCCTCTGGATTTGAATCTGGATCTGAACCTAAATGTGAGTTTAGGTACACAGCACTAGTTGTGTGTATAGAACTTTGTTCAGCAGAGCATTGACAATACCATGACATTCAAACAACTAGCGCTGCAAAGCTACTACCAGACAAGTGTTCCTCAAGTTCCTGAAATCAGACACGTCATGACTTGCGTCACCAGGCTGGTAAACCAGCTTATTTACACACAACAGAGGTTTGTTTTTTACCAGTGCTGAATTTTGGTAGAGGGTGGGTGTGGCAGTTGGTCAACCAAAACATTGGAACTTAAAAAACATTGAGAACTTCGTTCAGTAAGGCATTGACAATGTTATGACATTCAAACAACTAGCACTGCAAAGAAGTGAATTACTACCAGAAAATTCCAGAATTACTACCAGAAAGTTCCTGAAATCAGACACTCAAGTCGTGACTTGTTTCACCGCTGGTAGACAATGTTGTTTACATACAACATTCAACGTTTGTTTCACCTGCTATTTTGGTAAAAGTTGGGTGTGGCAGTCTGTCGACCAAAACATTGCAAGTTGAAAAACATTGGTTGCGTGTAAAGAACTTTGTTCAGCAGGGTGTTAAGCAAAGGAAGACACTTAGATACCAGTAGTCTTTAAAATGTAGGGCTGTTTTTGTTTGCAATATCATTGCATTAACTGGAGATGTATTTGTTCCTTTTTATTCTATCATTGCCCTGTGATTCTGATTATTTGACTCTTGTAATATTACAAACATACCAGATTGCTCTTTAATGAAATTCAACAAAGATCTTTTCCACCAGCCAGACTTATTACAGGTAATAATTGAATGCTGAATTTTGTTTTGTCTTCATTTGAATCGCTTAGATGGCTCATCTGACTATCTTAGATAGCTCTTTTGTTCTTACTAAAAATCCATGACAGGTAGCATTGCAGGGGGAATCATAGGAATAAGACAGCTGTGATACAAATGTTGCTCCACGAAGACTTACCATTCTCTTCAGAGGGGGACAGTTGGGGTTGTTAGGACATGACACTGGTGCGTATCCACAGGAGGCCTCATGCTCCCTAGGAAACAAGACACAATGTTTGTCACAAAGAGAATACTGTACAATGCTTTTCTTGCTTTTATGCTCTAACTCAACCATCAAGTAGCATATCAAGAACCAACTAATACCTACAACATCCAGAGAATGTATCTGTGAAGAGAATGTCACAAATGCATCAAGCGCCCATTGCAAAGCTTTAGATTGATCAAAATGTAATGTTTTTTCTCTCACTTTCTGGCGTTCACCCTGACGGTCATGGGACAGCCCCTGGGGTCCAGCTCCCACTCCCCCATCTTGCCGCCGTCCGCCTGCTGGCAGCCATATTTACAGTGGATGAAGAGTTCTCCGATCTGCTCCGATACTGCGATGTTTGCTACCACCACCGACAGCTTACTGTCATCCACCGGACACTTTTCTACAGGATACAGAAGATCAAACATTCTTTAATACAAGACTGCCTCCATTGGACCCACCCCTTCAAAATCATGTTGCTTTTGCCACTTTTGTGGCAACCTGTCCACCGTAACTTCATAACAGTGTGGATATGCATTTCCAATGTGTTGCTACTGTACTACAGAATTGTTTCATCCACAAATTTAAGACACTGTAAAAATCTTTTTATCCCTACCGTGAACTAAAACCACTACAAAAGTAAATGAATTTACAGTAGTCATGTCATATGTATGTGTGTGAAAAGGGTATTGCCTGCACCTAACAACATTGGAATTATAGTCATCTAGTTGTAGGGTACTTAAGTGTATGAGGAATGTTTAGTTAATAAGAGGGTTTAAGTGTTATGGCCATTTATTTTAATAACAGCTTGTGGCCTTACCATTTGTCTTCATGTTGACGCACCACCTACAGAAAGTGTGCTGCGTTGGAAATAAGACAATAGAATATTATTATTAGAAAAACAGCCTTGATAATGTCACAATTAAAGCAAATCCTATCTTACAGTGAACATAGTATTTTACCATTAGGCTACTGAGGTTGAAAACGAAAGAAATGATGTGTAGAAATGTTGCCTACCCCACATGTTGTGATGACAGCATCTTTAAAGACCCTCTCACACAACAGGCAGAACAACTTGGATGAGGGTGTCTCTGTAAACACCAAGGGCTCCTGAAACAGAGGAGATGTCAATAATTCTCTGTGTTCCCAAATTACAACATGGACATCTAAATTGATTAGCACTGATTACGCCCTGTAGACTTATCGATCTTCGCATTATACAAGTGCCAATAACACAGTGTTCTAACAACCATACATATTGATGACACTTTATAATACTGCACCTAATGAGTCTAAATTAGAGTAGTTGCACAATTAAGTCTGTCTTGTACCACTACCAGGATGTGAACTTACATCAGACATTTCTTCTTCATTATCACTGTCAAATGACTGGGACTTCTGCCATGGATAGTTTGGTGAGCCCTCAGCTACTGCAATACAAAGGGGTAAATGCTCTCAACAACAGTGCAGACAACATCCCTTCTGCAAACTCATGTTTCTGGGCTTGTAGTGTACAATATGATCTAAAGCAGACTTTAGAAAGTTGTTTTTAACAACAAAAAAACATACCGAATTTGTCCTTAATTTATACTTCTGTCAAAGATCAAATGTCATTTTACGAGCTGACAAAATATCATTAAAATGAAACTCAGTAAGCTTTACCATTTCATAAAATCCTTAAAGTACTGACACCAATAGAAATGAAAGGTTGACATATACATGCATATATTGTAATATGTCAGCTCATTGAAGTAAAATGGATGAACTGTCTTATCATTCTTATAAGTATTACACATAGTGTAAGAGGTTAACCCATACCCAGTGTTGTGACTGTGGAATAACCTGGTCCAAAGGTTGTCTCTAGTCTCCTTGATGGCTACATTGAAATAGAAAAAAGAACAAAGTATGTTAGAAGTTTTAGCCCAACCAATGGTGCCATTCAGAAGATTATCATTCTTTTTAATCATACCATGACAATACCATGACATTCAAACAACTAGCTGTGAATTACTACCAGGCAATTATATGGCACTAGTGAACAGATGTAAAAATAACTTTCACTAGTTTTTCTTTGTTAAGCAAGAACTTGATGAACTTGCCTCAACAATCTGATACACGACAAATCTTCAAATGTTTGCAGTGGTTTAATTTTTTTTTTGTGATGCCTCTCCACAGCAAAATCATGACACCACAAAACATGTGTTTTTATGCTACAAAACCGTTTTGACTTCAAGCTTAAAACACTGCGAAAACCTCCTTTCTACTTCTATTGTGAAATCAAATCCCTGCAAAAATACATGAATATACAGTACTTAATCTTCTTAAACAAACAAAGTTGCACAAACGGTTGACTGTACTGTGTCTGTTGGACCTACAGAAGGAGAATCGGTGCCACCTACTTTATATATCTACATTGTATTGTGAAATCAAATCCCTGCAAAAATACTAGTATATGAATATACAGTACTTAATCTTCTTAAACAAAGTTGTAGAAATGGTTTCAAGACTGTAAGGTTGGACCTACAGTAGGAGAATCAGTGCCACTACCACTGCCCGCCCCCTCCTCAGCAGTGAGCTGCTTGCTGGCCATGCTTGCTTCAGGTGTGACAAAATGGGAATCTTCTGTCCATTCAGGTCTGCGAAAGAAGACACTGACGTCAGCGAGTTTGTTTTATCAACAAGGTAAATTTACCGCAGTTATTCAAGGGTAACGACAGAAACATGGCGTGATCTGAAATCGTATCTAGTGTAACTACATGCAAGTGGAACACATTTAATAATAGGCGGAAAGAAATTATACCTCAAAAGTTAGACAGACCTCATGTTTTAGAAATTTATTATAGAAATCTGTCGCACACGCTGCATTGTGCACTCTTGTGTGCAATATACTAGTAACATAATCAGGTCAGTAACAACCATGGATTGACAATTATTTCACTGTTTTAAACATGTGCTTACACAGAGCAAACAGTAAGAAAATGCAAATCAAGAAATGGACTTAACAATAAAAAGAATTTCTACGAGTTATCAAGGGCTACTTGGCGTCTTACAGTACAACTGTGGTTCGATGTGATCGTTAGTGACTATAATGCCAACCGTTTCCTTGAGCTAACGGCGCTCCCAAAGCCGGCTTGTCTGGGGAAAGGTTCAACTTTCACTATCAAGATGACCATGCCAGAAAACTGTCATCCAGCTCGGCCCTCCCCCCAACAAACACACTTGTCATGTCTTTATAAACGCAAAATCAAGGCACTTACCTCCACAGCAAAAGAGAGGACAACAAAATAGGTCTTACCATTCCAACTAGAGGCCTTCTCCGCGGTATCAAGGAAACATGTTTCGCTAAATTCCAAAGTCTTGACGACAACCTGTCCAAGTCTTCTGTTTCTCCTCAGTTTTTTTCCTGCTTCCGGATCTCGGGGCTAATTGGAGGTCACGTGATTACTAAACGAGAATCTCGCGAGACCTTTGGACCATTCGAATGGGCTTATCTTTAAAGGGGGTTTAATTTGTATGCTATAGTTTTTAGTAAAAAGAAATAGATAGAGAGTGTCTTTTTTACACTGATAGTATTTGAATACATGATACTAAGTATGGCGCAATATTTTGAATAATAGATGTACTTATTTGATAGATTTACCAACCATAATAACGCCGTTAAATATATATGACCACCCAGTTTTGGTTTAGTCTGGGAACCCACGAGGAGTGCCTTTGCCACCTGGGTTTTTGCGGTCCTCGGCGGACAAATCTTCATTTTTGCCGCCGGTTCAGCGAACTTCTCGGACAAATATGGCTCATTTCAATCCCCCGCAGATTCAGGACAACCATAACGGCTGGGGGCCGTGCGCGATCCCGGAAAAATTCAAAGATATGCCGTACCAGCCGTTCAGCAAAGGGGACCGGCTCGGAAAGGTGAGGGAGGGGGGCATGTTGCAATCCCTGGTGGCTGTCCATTAGACATGATGACGGGTCAAATATCGCATTCCTAAACTAAGCTCACGATCTTTTTGGATAGATTAGCTTTGTACATGTCAATCATACAAGAGCACGTAAGTGGGGATCGCTCTTAAAGATGAAAAGTTAGAAGGGAAACATTTTTTTGCTTAGCATATGGCGGGATTTTAACTAGGCCAGGCGAGCATGATAACATTTGCTATCATATTATTATTAAATCACTGCCTCATGCAGCGAGAAATCATACTGACTAGTGCATGCATTCATCCAACTGTTGAGGTTTGATTATTATTCTTAGCAGTTAGAGATAAAAACATTCAAGAAATTTGAAGAAAATAATTTGTATGTCCATGTAAAAAAATTATCCCACATGTTGAAACTGCACTGCATAACTGGTTCTCTTTTCTATGTTTGTCCATGAACTGTTTGTAAAGGTATAATGAAATTGACTTGAGGTGTTGTAAGAAACAGGGAGGAGCCAGTAGAAACAGATAAAAACCCCTGGTCCCGGGCCGGGGTTTGAACCCACGACCAAACCCGGACACCAGTCCACAGGCGGACACTCTAACCGCTCGGCCGAAAAGGTCTAGACCCATTGGCCGGGAGAGTTGGTAGCGCTTATAAACCCCCACTGTTACAGTGTCTTATTTCTTACAGGTGTCTGACTGGACAGGTGCCACCTACCAAGACAGAAGATACATCAGTAAGTAGTACTAAGTACAATATGATGTACCTGTAAAATCGTTAACATCTACTCACCGACATAGTTCTGTCATGTCACATGTTTCCACCATCCTTAAACAATGCAACATATATGTTACAATGCATACTGTAATTACTGATTTTTTAACGATACTGATATGTTCACGGTTTTCACGGTCACTTCTGTACCGTGAATTCATCAATACCGCTAACACTAATTCGTCTTTCGCCCCCCTCCCCCTTCCCCGTTAGCGCTAGAACTTACGATACATTACCACACCATACAGAACCTCATACATCTCACAGCATGCTACACACAGACGCTGCTACAATAACAACTAAAACACAAATGCTTTTCAAGAAATAAATTCTTTATTCAGGAAGCACAAGATTGTGTCATATTTTGTCTTACTTTAATTACGTAAAACTAGTACTAGTACGTGTAGGTCAACGCTACACACAAACATTACACTGCTTCTCGTATTTACTAAGAAAATATCGTAAGGAATTTCTAGTACAAGATAAGTACAAAAAATAGAAGTCAAATACAGTACATCGGTGCAAAAGATGATTTTCTATTTTACAGAAAACTGTTCGAAAATGGCGTCACCAAGCGAAGCGTTAGACAAAGGAAATTTCTGTTCCGAAAATTTACAACACACAACAGGTCAAAATTACACATAAATTGACTAGCAAACTTGCAGAAAGATGTTGGAAAATCAACAGAACATGTTTTAAAAGTCACTGAAACATAGAAACCTACGATAAAGCCCCCAAAGCGCTAGTCTTTCTTACGGCGTCACCTCAAATTCAAAACGTAAACAAACAAAATGGCGCCCAAATTCTAGTCCGGTGATCAAATGCAAAACTGAGATACATTTCTACAAACTTCTACAAACAACATTTGTACAAACAAAATTTACAAATCATTTTATGGTCATTATTAGCGTGTTACTAGAGTTCTTACTAGAGTAAATACAGTGTGCAAATCTAGCGAACCTTCTCGATGGCGGCCTTGATCCCGGTTCGTTCCCAGCCACGCAGGATCAGTTCTTTCTTGGCGCCCAGCCTGTCCATGGCGCCCAGGAACCAGTTGGCATGCATCGGCTTGAGCGTTGAGAGTCTGAGATCGACCTTGGCGTTCTCCACGCTGCTGTCGGCGATCTCCTTCGCGATCGTCTCTGCATACCACGTCATGAAGCTCTGCTTCAGGTCATCCTTCAGGGCGGCGTTGATCCCACCATCAGCGTCAAGGGGCTGGAGCTCTCCCGTGCAGCTAGCTGGCACGAACACGGGGATCACGTTCGCCTCTCTCAGCTTTGCGATCACCGACTCAGTGCGCTGGGCGCTGTACACATCGAAGATCGCAAGTCCCTTCTGGTCCTTCTCCAGGCCGAGACGTTCCCTCTGTGCCTCCATGTAGGGCGTGACGATCGTGTCCACGTAGCGCTGCATGCTTGCTTCCGTAGACCAGTGGGAGCTGGTGTGATGCACGTCCCACTCTTCCGGGAAGGGGAACTTCGGATGGCAAGCTTCAGTTTTCCCCTGGTACAGCAGCTGCGGGGGGAGGAGTTGTCCGGCCAGGCTGATGGTGAGGAGGGCCGTGATCTGCCTCTTGTCTTCGAGGCCCACCACCGAAACCTGGCGCGAACCTGCCTCCTCCAATGTCCACCCGCCCACGGGAACGATGGGCAGCTCGGTCTGATCCCAGTTCAGGATCATGTCGTCAGGGATGTCATGTTCTCGCACTGCGTCCTGAATCCTGACGTGGAAGCCGTCTTTGCTCGCCTCGAAGTCGACCGGCAGCTTCCTGGCGGCTTTCGTTCCCTTTCTCTGCACAAAGTTCATGCGGTTCAGGAAGGAGTTGGCCCAGGGGAGCGTGATGTTGATCGGGCCGCCGTACTCTGACAGAAGACTGCGGTCCTTCTGTAACACGATCCCCTTGGCGGCCGACATCACTAGCGTGCGGTTCACCACGCCCCCGTTCTCTCGAGTGTTTCTCACGAACTTTTGCAGTTCGCCGTCCAAGTCTCCCAACTTCAGCGGTTTGCCAACGTTCTTCCTCGGGAAGCTGACGATGTTGTTCGTGCCCTGCTTCTTGACTTCCTTCTCGTAGCTCTTTTTGATGGAGCGCACCGTAGACTCGTTCAGCTGTTTGCCGACTTCCTTGGACATCTTTGCAGCAGTCTTCTGGGGGCCGATCTCTATGCAGAGCTTCGCGATCTTCGCCCGGGTCTCCGGATCGTACGTGCCGTAATTGCCACGTTTCCTCTTGCGGCTGTTGGCTTCTTTCACCGCCTTCTCCACCTCCCTGTTGGCCGCGGCGGTGAGGACAGGATTGTCCGTGTCGGCAGGGTTCGGCAGGCCGGGAAGTGTTGGCGGCTGCAGGGATGGATTCGCCTTCTTTAGCCAGCTCAGCATGGTGTCGATGTTGTCTCTGTCGTCTCAGCGTCGAATTCACAAAGGAATGAGCTGCCGTTTTTTTTTTCTCAATTTATAGCCCGTACTTCTATGGTGTCTACTCTAGTATTTTTAATAAGGATAGTATTAAAGCTCTTTGTAGCAGCGCACACGCGCGGCTTACAAAGTTATGAACTTTATTGAAGCTACCGCCGACGCGCCGGTGACGCGCGCTAGATTGCCAAACAAAAGTTTCTATGCGCGGACCTACCTGTTCATATGTATGATTCCTTCACACCTCGGTCGATAACCGCTCGCACAGCCTACTTCCTGTTGTTTTTACATTTTATTAAAAAAACTTCACACCTCCCCTGCCGCCACCGTGAACATATCAGTGCGTGAACACCTTGATTTTTCTCACGCCGTGAAATTTAGCCACCGTGAACTCAAAGTGAATTACAGTATCTTAACTGTGTAAACCTGGGGCATACTGCACTCAAGTTTTCTAAAACACATTGCTTTTCAAAGTGGTTGGAAATACTTGTACTTACTACTTGTCATAACACTGTACATGTACGTTGATGAAGGTTAGACATCCAGGTAAACGATACTCGTAAGAAAATTCAAACTCTACTACTGGATCAGTTACGGATTTTTTTATTTCCGGACGTTTCGAGTGACATCCATCACTCTTCTTCAGCGTCACAAATGAACAGAGAACCGATTCACTCTTATATACAAGTAACTAGAAAAACCGGTTAATACTACACTGTACATGTAGTATGTAACCTGGCAGCTAAAGATTACCGGTAATGTAGGTTTCATACCATAGTCACCTTTTCATTAATTGCTGCATCGTGTTGCTAGTATTTTCATCCAGATATGATGTGATGATAACTATTATTTCTTTCTGTTCCAGACAAGTACAGTTCCCAGTTCGGTGCAGGGAATCAGTACTCCTACTACCATGAGGAAGACGAGTCATCCTTCCAGCTGGTGGACACCACCAAGACACCCAAGCCTCTGTACCAGCGCAACAGGCAGCGGTATAACCAGGTAGGCATATGTGACTTTATATATGGCCTCCTCTAGCCAATATGGACCATGGTAAGATTCTAACTGATATCAACTCTAGAGCTTCCACTGACTGCCCAGTCCTATACAAGAATGACAGTCTCTGCCACATAGGGTACATCTGTAAGCTGCCAAAGTTCTTTTCTTTTCTCTGGATCCACTTCAGCACAGTGCATCAGTCTAGCTTCTCCTAATTTTAGCTGTGTGGACAGTGTAAACCTCCAACTGGGTCTTCCCAGTGCTCTGTATGAAAAATTATCAACGTCAAGAGCTACCATTAGCATATGTTTCTTGGAGCCATAAATAATGAACAAAGATTTCACATATCTCTTTTTTCACAGCAACGTAACATGCGTCGGGAACGTGAGCGTCGTGAGCAGCAGAGGGCAGCGGCCCAGAGTGCTCCACTGTCCAAGACCCAGAAGAGCAGGGAAAGGTAGCATGAAAAATTCCTTTTGAAAAAAAGGAAGAAGGGATAGAAAAAAAAGGAACAATTTCTGCCATTTAAATGCTGTAGTGGGAACAATAATGATCAAGCTAATTATGCTTACCTTCGCAGAAGGAAAACATGGTGTTTTTTCTCTGTTTCTTCTTCCTGTACTTCTACAAACAAATAAGGTCAATAACCTGAAACAGACATCTGTCACCATGGACACTAGTGTTGGGTTTCATCATGTTGCACTTTGATAGCAGGAGGCATTTAGACTCCTGTCCAGAGTAGTGAACTGCAATAATATAGGGAATCATTTTTTCTGACTCTGTGTCTGTGAACACTGTACCTTCCCCAGGGACAGAATGCGGCTCCAGAAGAAACTGCAGAAGCAGTTTGGTGGTCGTCAGAGGTGGAACGACAGGAGCCAGCAGGTTAGTTTAACCTTTAGTACACTGAAGTAGCTGTACGGCCACCAATTTTTCATTGGATATGGAGTAAGCATCAGGTAGAAAGTTAAATTACGCTGACAGTTTTTGCTTTGACTATTCCATTATTGAGTAGACAAGATATGACCCATCTTTGCAAAGTGTTTCTCCATTCTTTATGTTTATCTTCTATTGTAGGTGCAGACAAAGAATCGCGATGCATCCATTGAAGTCCGTCCTGACTGGAAGGTTCTGGAAGAGATGGACTTTCCTCGTCTCACCAAACTTCGCCTGCCTGATATCGATGAACCTACTGAGATGTAAGCAGCTATGTCTTTTTTCTTATGCTATTTTCCTAAGCTATTTCATCAGATGATCATATTTCCAGGTGGGTTAACACTTATTATGTTTACCGAAGGAAAACATATTGTTTTTACTCCGTTTCTTCCTCTTCTGTTCCAAACACTAACCTCTGACCTAGCCAATGACATGATTTGTTGACGTCTGTCACCATGGTGACTGGTGTTGGGTTACATAATGTTGCAATTTCATGGTCTGCTCTATTCCTGTCACCATATACTCGTACATGTATGTGGATGTGTTTGAGTAAGAATTAACAGGGCAGACCATGTCCGAAGGTAAACATTATGCATTTGTTACTTCTCTAGTTTTAACTCCTTTTTTTTCTGTCCCAGTGTCCAGTGTGGTGTCCTGGAGTACTATGACAAGTCGTATGACCGTGTGAACACCAAGAACGAGCGGCGGCTGGCTCGGGTGAATCGCATCTTCCACAAGGTCACCACCACCGATGATCCTGTCATTCGCCAGGTCAGACAACTGTATATGTATGATTTGGGGGTATTTCTCGTGCAATGCATCACAAAATGCTACCGCAGGGCAGGCTTTTACTCTGCTAGGGGGTGTCCAGGGTGTCTTTTGGACGCCCTGTACTGAAAATAATAAGAAATTGGACGCCCTACTTTTTTGTAGGACACCCTAAAGACGCCCTATTTTTTCCACTCCCAACCCCTGCCATGCACACATGCCTCCCTTCAGCCTTACTATAAATACAAAAATGATGGTTTACTGAAGGAAAAAACTCAAATTTACACCTGAAAATGCAGAAAGTAGTGTTTGAGAGCATTATGAATGTCAAAAAAGCCCCCCTAAAATCTTGCACTCAGCATGTCTTCACTGTACATAGCATACAATAAAAAAAAAATGGACGCCCACCAAAAAAATCCTAGCTAAAAGCCTGCCGCAGGGCAAAAAACGTCAAGGGTCTTTGACTTGATTAAGACATCAAATTATTTGTAGAAAATGTATTTATATTGTGTAAAAAATGCCAGCAGGACAAGGGTTAAGCATTGCATCATTTTTCATTCATAAGGCTATACAATATGCTGTTAGTGTTTGATACTTTCTCTGGTTTTCTGATGAAATTTATACAGATAACTATAGTACAGGGCTCCAGACTAACTTTTTGACTTAGGAGCACTGTGCTCCCAGCCCAAAACAATTGGGCGCACCAGCAAAAATCTAGGCGCACCACCAGAAAAATATTGCACTTACAAGCCCTGATAGTAGAAGGGAATAGAAAGCTTTTCATAGTCACACATGTACTTCATATTGTTTCAGATTGCCAAGAGCCACGGAAACGTTTACGCGACCGACATCATCCTGGCGACCCTGATGTGCTGCACGCGCTCCGTGTACTCCTGGGACATCGTGGTGCAGCGCGTAGGATCCAAGCTCTTCTTCGACAAGCGAGACGACTCTGAATTTGGTGGGGCGTCTAGACTCCTTCCTTGAAGTGTTTTCTTTTTACCAGTCCAGTGGGAAGATTCATTGAAATTCAACAGCATTAAGATACTTGTAATGATATTAGTAATTCAGCATATCGATGTATGGACAAAAAAGGTTTTTATGTGTAAACCAGACAAATCTTCTTGTGTCTTTGAACACCAGACATGTATGTCTCCTATAAACTTCAATGTCTTCCTTTTGTCTCTATACTATAAAGTGACACAGCTAGTTAAAGGGAAATGATTGAAACTTGGTATTATATAGACTGTTGTAATCATGTAAAGGAGAAAACATCATAATGTAGAGGTTATGAAGGCACATACTGGTATTCAATACCCATGTTTTTTTTCTATTTCTTGCCAGACTTGTTGACTGTAAGTGAGACAGCCACAGAGCCCCCTCAGGACGAAGGGGCCAGCATCAACTCTCCCCGTAACCTGGCCCTCGAGGCCACCTTCATCAACCACAACTTCTCCCAGCAGGTGCTCAAGATGGTAAGGAAGAAAAAAGTATGTATCACCATTTTCATTATTTTCGATCCTTTCCTTTCTCTTCTGTTCCTTTCCATCCATTTGCTTTGATTTGATCATTCTTTCTCTTGACTAAGTTGGACTTTTTGGTTACACATCAGTTGTTCAATGATTTGAAGTACCCTGTTTTCTCATCATGTTTGCTCTTATGTTGAAGCCATCCAGCCAGAAAGGTTTTGTGTGTGTGTATCTTATATGTTATTCAATGTGTTGTGTAAATGATGTTCCTCCTGTAGGGAAGCAGTGATGTGTACAGATTTAACAAGCCCAACCCTTTTGTGACTGACGAGGATGAAGGTGAAGTGGCATCGGTGGCATACAGGTTTGTACCATCATATATGGACAACACAGGCTTCACAACTTGTTCCATTTTTCCCCTCAACCAGTTCAAGATACATATGCATCTTATCAGCCTGTTTGTAACTTAACACATGAGACAATTTGAAGATAGAGTGAATGTATTTTAACAGATTTTCTGTAGTCATTAAATGGAAAGGATAAGTACAAGTTATCAACATTTACATGGTGTTGACTAGTCATGACGGAGTCAGGACGACTCGGACCATTACCAACTCGGCCCATCGCAAATTTGGTCAACTCGGCCCACCGCCCTGGTCAAGTCGGCCCATCACCAAATCAACCATGTTGACTATGAGATTTTTTAAAGTCCCAAACCGCCGGTGCTTGGGCAATCAACATGATTTTATAGAGACTGCGTCTTTTTGTTAGATAACTTCGAACTGTAGACTTTGAGTTTTTTTAAAGTCAAAACCCGCCTGTGCTTGGGCAATCAACGTGGCTTTAACCGAGACCACGATTTTTTGTTAGACAACAAAATTTAACTATTGAATTGTTTGGCTATAAAACGGGATAAAAAAAGTCTAGTCATTCAGTGTACCGGAGAGCGACGCGACTTTGACTATCGATGTGCCTAGCTACCACACGATACTAGACAGATTCATTTGTTCACACTATTTTAGTACATTCTTACTTTGTTTCATGGCAATATTGTACGGATTACTTTAGTAGAAATAGTCTGTAATTGTAAGCCTTCAATGAACGTCGTTTGTTGACTAAGGAGTAGCGCTAGTTCTATTCGTTATACTTGTGGAAAAAGAAAGAAATTACATAAGTTGAATGAACTTCTTATTGAAGATCGATGATATTTGTTCGAAAATTGACATCGTGTGTGCGTGTGTTTCTGCCTAAATTACTGTCTCCGGTATTGGGCGGAGTTGACCCGGGAGTTGGGCCGAGTTGACCAGGTAGATGGGACGAGTTGTCTGGGCCGAGTCGGTAATGTGTTGAAGAAGAGAAACAAAGGAGCTCTTGACAACACCTATGGGTTCTAACTTCTTGGAGAAATTAATGGGCCCTCTGATTGTTACACAGGTACCGGAAGTACAAGTTAGGAAATGACATAGAGCTTGTGGTGCGCTGTGAACATGACGGGTCCATGCTGGGTCCAAATGGAGAAACACAGTTCATCAACATCAAGACTCTGAATGAGTGGGACTCACGGGTGGGCCATTGTCTATTGCTTTTGTCTTGTATATATGCTACTGACTAGTTCATAAGAGGCAGGGTTTTGTGACATTATGTCTATTACTTCAAGCATGTTCTGCATGTATGTAAATTGCAAGGAAATTAGAGGTAGGAAAGTGCTGTTGACTTGCTAATTGTATAATTTTTTATTTATTTGCCCAATGCATTATACCTCAGTTTACTTCTGTCAGTTGAAAGTATTGGGTAGAAACTCAAGATGGATTGAGTTTGTTGTGTCTCTAATTGTTACAGTTCAGTAACAAGAATGTGGAATGGCGGGCCAAGCTGGATTCGCAGCGCGGTGCTGTGCTGGCCACTGAGCTGAAGAACAACAGCTGTAAGCTGGCCAAGTGGACAGCATCTGCTGTCCTGGCTGGGTCTGATGCACTCAAGCTGGGGTGAGTTGGCTCTCAAGATATGTATGTGTAGAGAATAGTAAAACTTGGTCACAACCACCTCTTTAGAGTTGGTGAGAGGACAAAAGAGACAAAAAGCTCTTAACTTTGTTTTACTGTTTTAATGTGGCTTATGACTGGAGGTGGTTGGGTGTCACAGGTGGCTGGTACATAGTCCAAATTTTAGGACGTTGTATGTTATGTCCATATGCAAACAAGTACTATACCATCAATCAGTTGATTTCTCTTTTTCCTTTCTTGTGAATGAATGAGTCGTGAATGAGCTGGGGTCGTGTGGCGTACATAGTAGCATGTTCGCCACACCACATGCACATTAGAGAACCCACCGCACTTACCCAAAAGAGTAGGGGTCCTTCCCAGTGTGAGGGGTTCAAACCTTACAGTCTGGTGTTACGCAGCTTGTACTTACATGTACAAAACTGTTGTGTTACGCCTAAAAAAAGGCATTTTACCGGTTACGCGAAACAAACAAATGAATGGTTTATTGTCCAGGTATGTTTCCCGTGTTAACGTCCGCGACTCCTCCAAGCACGTGATCCTGGGCACGCAGCAGTTCAACCCGCGGGAACTGGCCGCTCAGATCAACCTGGACATGCAAAACGCCTGGGGGATCGTACGCTGCATCATCGACACCTGCATGAAGCTGGACGAGGGCAAGTACCTCATCCTCAAGGACCCCAACAAGGTAAGGTCCTACCTGGTTTTCTTGTTCCTTATACACAAATGTTGACTAGTTCTGCCTGTGTATTCTAGTGATGAAGAGTGGTGGATGTCACTCAAAATGTCTTAATACTTAATAAGTAATCTCTGTATACGTCGGTAAAGGTTTGACGTCCAGTTAATGAGATACGCAAGAAATCGTTATTCAAGCAAGTGAAAAGTGTCGAAAAGTAGTGGACGCTACTTGAAAGCTCGAAAACTCTTCCAATCCAGATTTACTCAAACCACATCCTACTTCCAAGCCAGATTTACTCAAACCCTGCGCTAGTTCCAATCCAGGTTTGCTCAAACCCTACCCTAGTTCCAATCCAGATTTGCTCAAACCCTCCCCTTCTTCCAATCCAGATTTACTCAAACCCAACTCTAGTTCCTCTGACAGCTTTCAAAATCTATCCAGTTGCCTGAGTACTAGTAACTCCCTAATCTCAGCTTGTTGAAGAGCGGTCACATGGCTGAACAAGCTATCAAGACAAAATGAATGCATTGATTTGATGTTATACAGCAGTAGAGTTTGGATTGTGTATGAGATGTTAACAGAAGCCTGTTCCTTCCAGCCTGTCATCAGGGTGTACGGTCTGCCTGAGGGAACCTTCAGCTCTGATGAGGACGATGATGAAGAAGAGTCAGAAGAGGAGGACGACGATGATGATGATGATGATGAGGAAGACGATGATGATGATGATGAGAAAAATGGTTAGTTTATGACGGACGGAACAACTGCTGGAAGTCAACATTAACAGTATAGCCACCTGTACACATACTACAACTTGATGTTACTACATGTACATGTAGTAACATCAAGTAATAAGTTCACTTTCACACCTTCACCACCATGTCATGTCACTTCCTAACAAAATATTACTCGAATGAAACGGACTACTGGAACTGAATGCATGCTACATAGGCAACTTCACACCGTCATCTCAGCTGTTAATACACCAGCTACACAGCATGCTAATAGTTAAGTGAGCACCTGTAACATTGGTACTCCAACAGCATAACTTTTTCTTCAGTTAACCATAACTTTTTACAGTAAATATGCTAATGCCTGAACACAGAGTTAATACCAAATAAAGAGCCCTTTTCCTACAATGTAAAATGTCACATATTGGTCTGCAAGATACCTTTCTTGCAGCAAACAAGTGTCTTAGTACAATGTCTTGTGTGTGAACTGCATTGTGAAGAATACGCCTTGCCCAGGGTGTCCATAGTACGGATAGAAAGTGTTGTTAACCATGCCTTACATGTTTCAACAGATGATGACAAGAAGTAACTCCAGAATGCAGCAAGATGGAAGGAACATTGCAGTTTCTTCCTGTTTGAAATGAAGTAGTGCATCTCCAAGTGCATGCATAGTTTATCTAATGACATGGTAATAACCCCCTAGAAAAGGTAAAGCTTGAATTGGAAATATTTGGCATGGCTTTTGCATTCTACTTATATATATCTTGTATTCATGTGGGTATACTTAAATGACAACTGGAAAAGTACCATTAGGCCACACCAATTTAATTTCCTGGTTAACGGATTTTTCTAGAAAAATAAGCGGGCGGGCGAAAAAAAATAAAAACAGGCCTAGGCATCCTATTATGGCCCAAAATGGTACGATAGGAGCCATGAAGTCAACACACCCGGCTGGTTCAAAATCTAAACAATTAATTTTGAACTTTTAATGATACCATTGCATTGAAAGATGGAATAACTGTAACAACTAGGATGAAAAGGACTGTTTTCAACTGTTCAGGGCAAAATATGAGCATTTTGCAGCTGATTCTGAATTTTTATTTTTATTTGCAAATCAGAAAAAAATGAAGCGGGCGAATCCGTTAACCAAGAAATTAAATTGGTGTGGCCTTAGTAGGGCTTGAAAGGTGACCCATTGCAAATTATGTTGTTTTTCCATAACTCAGACTAAGTTTTGTCTTCAGAACAGATGTGACAGAGACAACTTCTTGAATCCAATAAAATTGTATCCTCTATTGATATTGATGAGTGTATGATTGTCTGTTTTTAATCTCTGTATTTTCACACTAGAACAATCTGTTGAAGCAGGGGGGGGGGTGAGGGTTAAGGATTTTAGATTATGGAAATAGCCCCCAACTTTGATGGTTACCAGTATTTTTTTAAAAATATATTTTGAAACATTTGGTCCTCACAAGTAAGAAGTGTACACATGTAGAGCTAAGTGAAAAATGTTCCTTTAATTGTCACAATTATAACAGTCTCTTAAAGGATTGCTACAAGACCCCTAATCTACTAAGATGTAACAATAGTACATGTAGATGAGGTTCATAATAGACATTAAGCAAGGCAAGTTAAGCTTTGTTACATGTATATATACATTTTAGGTAATACAAATATGCTACTTAGAATTTAGAGATTGGCTCAATCTATTTTATAATTTAAGGGAAAATTATCTTTTCCCTTGTTGAATTTTTTCATAATTGCCCTGCAAAGATGTAAAGAGTGCAGTGGAAGGTATTAGGCCCTATCAAATTTTCCTTCAAATGCAGAAATATCTTTGCAAAAAAAAAAAAACTGACAATCTTTATGATCTTAGTTGTCAAATTTCTTATAATTGACTATTAAAGGGGGATACATAAAATAACACTGTCTTAGTAGTACATTACAGTGCAAAATTCACTGCTTGTCTCAGTAAATTTGACCAGCCAACAGTGTCTACATACATTGTACAAATTGTACCTGGACATCAGTTGTGACCTAATTTGATCTATCAAGCAGATGCATACAAAGTTTCAGAAGAGTCTTCAACTCAAAATATGAGACTATCTTTCCACATTTGGTAGAATTGATAACAAATTTTTTAGTTGATGTGAAAAACAGTTCCCATTTCCCTTCAAGCCAGGAGACAAACTATCCTCACTGGCTGAAAGAGTGCCAAGAGCTTCTGTACTTCAGAATACAAATGATATTGAGTCATTCTATCTTACAGCTTTAAACATCACATCTTCAGTAAATGACTAGGAATGCACCAGCAAGCAAGCTAGCTGTGAAAACAGTTTTGCAGGGAACTAGCCGTAGCAGATTTTACGTCTTGTCGTCGGTCATTTCCAGGAACTGAGCGTACGCGTCCCTCGTACATTCACCCTTCGGGTTGAAAAGGAACTTGTAGTAGCTTCCGTCTGAACAGATGGCTGTGGAAAATAGAAATATTCAATGCTTGATTCTGAGTAAAGAGACTTTTTTTATACAACCAAGTCGACTTTTTCGACTTCATAAAAGACTTGGTTGTGTAAAAGGAGTCTCTACTCAGTGACTTACCAACCCGATGAAACTTCACGAATGTTTGATTCTGTTTTTTCCCCCCACACATTCCCTACAACTTGAGTTATACCTTTATCATTTTGTGTAACTCCTATTTACTGGTTACATACATGTATATCGCACTTTGAGAAACAGTGTGTTGAGAGTGTAGCACCCCCAGGTATACACAGTTTAGATATACATGTATGCATTATACTGGTGAAGTTGTACTCAAGATTTCTTTAGCTGCATATTTTTCAGGATGGCAGATATACGTGACCCGGTGGATGAATTTTAATAACTTTTTCTCTCTTGAAGAAAAGATATATATAATTTACAATATGTATAACATCATAGCCTGAAGCCAACTCACCTATAACAGAATTGGGCTCAGAACCAAAGGCACAGATGCACTGGGTCTGGTTGGGGACTTGGAAGCGCGAAAAACTCCACTTGGAGGAGAAGTACTTGGGCAGAAAGCTGGCAGCTGCCAGGCTGAAGATAAGAAGAATCAATATGTTTCACTATATGTACATGTATTGTATATCCTGTGTGCAGCAAAGTTAATACATCCATACACAACACTGATGGCATGTGGTAACTTGTGGGAGGTGTGAACATGGAACGTGTTCTGATTTTTTAAAAAGAAACCTGATACTAGAAAAATCTCAAATCTTCACAAAGGGTCTCGTTTTGTGACTGTCTTCGGCTCTGCAATTTTCAATGAATCAATACTGGGGTATGTCAATACATGTATATCTTTGAATACAAATGTTACCTGGACTGCTTGTTTTTCTTGGGATCTTCCACAGCAAATATGTGGACTGTACCATGGTCACTTGACACACACAAGAGGGATGCATCCTGGTTGAAGTTCATGCTGAAAAAGAGATAACCACAGTAAAAAACCTAAACTACAAACAGTCACTACTTCATTACATACTATTGTATTTTACATTTTAAATACAATGTACATGGTAGTAATGCAGATGTATTTCATGTATCTAATTCAGGTAAACTTGACAAATATTTACCAGTATATCTGAGCACTTCCTGTGCCTCTCCTTAACTCATGGAGCAGCTGGTATGATGCTGTGTCAAACACACGGATCAGTGTTCCCTGAAAATATGAAAACAACCATGATGTTACAACATTAATCCCTGGGTTCTTTGCAATTTCTTTTGCTGTCTGAAATGTTTTCATTCCCAAAACAAACTAAAATTCTTTAGGCCACACCAAGTAAATTTTATGGATGACGTCCGCGCGCACATTGATTTTGGCCAGTTCCTAGAGGTATGTCCAGTATCAGGGTGAAGTGGCAGAAGTTAGGGTGGCAGAAGTTGTCTGAAGTTGTCCGAAGTTATGGCCATTTCCGAGTGGTTTTGGGGGTTATCGGGAGTAAAGTCTGACGTCACTGTAACTTCCGACACTTGTGGGGTAGGGTGACAGGTGTCTGAAGTTGTCCGAAGTTGTCTGAAGTTACGTGACGTCACTGTAACTTCCGACATTTGTGGGGTAGGGTGGCAGGTGTCCGAAGTTGTCTGAAGTTACGTGACGTCACTGTAACTTCCGACACTTGTGGGTAGGGTGGCAGGTGTCTGAAGTTGTCCGAAGTTGTCTGAAGTTACGTGACGTCACTGTAACTTCCGACACTTCATACCAGTCACCCTGATACTCCGGGAGAGTGTCTAAAGTTAGGATGACGTCATAACTTCGGACAACTTCGGACAAATTCCGACACCTCCCGGGAGAGTGTCTGAAGTTAGGTTGACGTCATAACTTCAGACAACTTCCGACACCTTCTGCCACCTCCCGGGAGACTGTCTAAAGTTAGGTGACGTCATAACTTCGGACAACTTCCGACAACTTCTGCCACCTCCCGGGAGACTGTCTAAAGTTAGGATGACGTAATAACATAACTTCGGAGAACTTCGGATGCGTCCGATAGCAGGCCGACAGGAGAGTCAAAATACGGAAAAGCACGAAGTTACATATGACGTAAGCTGATGTTAACTTCTGACAACTTCTGCCATTTCACCCTGATACTGGACATGTATGAGTTCCTAGAAAAAAAAACAAGAAATTCCGCTTCCTGTAACTATGACCAAAGAGTCACGACAGTGCCGCAAATCGTCAGATTGACGTGAAACCCGTAACGCGTGTGTCTAAGTGTCTATTACCATCCTGTCAATCTTAGAAAATTTTTCACTTTCCACTGTTCCACCTGATTTATTGCTGTTTTGATGATGAATAAAAGACTTCTTGCTTGTTACACTGTGTCATCTCATTCAATTTGTGTCCTAACATTTGTCGTCTCTTAGTATATTTCTAATCTAGGCATCTTGTTTTTTAGGGCCCTACTTGTTTTTTTTCGCCCTCTCGCATTAGACTTAGGGTCTCCCAAGGACGTCATCCATAAAATTTACTTGGTGTGGCCTTATTTGTAAATACATGTACCACTAAACTTCATGCAATGCAGAGTTCTTACATGAACAATTATTATTAATGCCGATCAAGACCAGTGGAAAGGTATCCTAATTGTAAATACATAATGTGGAACTTAAAGGCATCCAGTGCAGTTATAGGGCTTGGAAACCTGATTTTTCAATATTCTAGTTATGTATCTACCTAATGTTACAAAGTTAAAACCACACTATCCCAATGTATATTGACCCTCATGGAGCAAAAATACCCAAAATTCTGACGGAAAATGGTTACTGAAAGGGCCCTGGGCTGATTATTAGCTAAGGGTACCACCTATAAAATAAAGGACTCATCTTGGGGCTTGTTTCTGCAGGGTTAAATGGCCAAACTATGAAATCCTGATTGAAGTGTACTAATTTGGGGCAGTATGTGTCAATATCGCAAAGATTGCCATATTCAGAATATTTCCAGTTTTGCTGCTCTGAAATCACACTGGATGCCTTTAAACCACTGACCTTTTCTGAGGCCGTGGCGAGCCTTGTTCCCTGTAAGTTCATAGTGATACAGGTCAGGGCACCCTCGTGTGCCGCGATGTCGGCCGGCGCCTTCTCTGTGTTAGCAAGGTCAACGACCTGCACATGACCTGTCCGTCTGGCGGGGAAGGCCAGGAGTGAGTTGTTGCTATTTGGACAGAGGACACACAGACCTGGGGAGGGGTGAGATCATCACACAAAATTATGGACTGAAACATAGAATTATTAGTATCTATTTTTCATTTTTATTTTCTGTCATTTTTACTCAGTGGTACATGTAACACCACTGGTTTTTCTGGGGGCCATGCATCATACATACATAAACATAAAGTACATACAATATAATGTCACATACAATCAATAAAATTTAGATACTGCACAATAAATAATAATAATGAACAAAAAAAAGTAGTTGGCAGAAAGTAAAAGGTGAAAGTACAGACATACCAGTAATGTACAGTGCAACAGTAACAGGACTATGTTAGTATCCAAGGTAATTCCTAGTATACCACAAGTGAAACATCTGTAATTCTAAATACATGTACATGGTGGCTATAATACAGCAAAAAGCATCCTGAAACTTGAAAAGGTAACTTAATGACAGACTAACCTTTGGAATTCTTACACGTCTCAAAGACATGAAGCTGCTGTGGATTCTGTGTGAATGTGTACACCTTGATCATGTTGTCCAACACAACCACAATCCTGGAACAACACATGAACAACACTACAACATTTCATAATAATATTACATTCTATGACTTCAATATACATGAATATGCATCATACTGCAGTGGTAGAAATACTTTTTGTACAGTGATCTGCAATATTGCACAATGTCAAAATTTTCTTCTGCAATTTGAAAATTCTTTTTGCAGGTACACACAAAAGTCCGGATCTAAACCCATGGCATATACAAAATTGCATGTTGGCAAACATTTTGAAAAATAAGTTGTATATTATAGAGTAAGTAGTAAATACTGAAAGCTCTTAAACCCCATTGAACCCCTACCCTGATTTTTGCAGTCTGCAAAATTGCAGGTTGCTAAATTTTTCTAAATTTAATGTCTCTGCAAAATGCAGATGGAAATTTCTAACACTGATAGTGATACTGCATGCTAAGACCTATTAAAGGACACAGACTGACCTGTCTCTTCTCAATTTGACAGCCTTGACGTCTGATGAGAAGTCTAACTCAATAACGTGCTTCTTCTTCAGGTCATCCCAGATCATAACTGGTGGAAAACAGTCATGTAATTTTTTTTCCACAATCTACACTATTTTGAAGATGCAAGAATGTAGGAATGGAAACTTTGGAGATGAGTTTGTTGGGTAACTAAAGAAGGTACGTAATATAAAAGATGAAGTTAATGAAACAAGTCCATGTAGGCACAACAATGACACAGTACTACAAAGTTGTATGTTCTTCACAACTAAGATAAAGATGTTATTTTTAGCCACTTAAGACGTTTGCGAGAAAGTTGTTTATCATGGATTTAGATGTGACACATGGAACCATATGGATCAATCAGAAGCAATGGCATGAAAATTATAATCATGCATCAACAACATAAAAATGCTGGTACATGTTTTTCAACCTAGATATGACATACAATGACCTGTTCCATTATCTGTCAAGAAAAGGTTTAAAGGGTTAATAGTTGACTGATTGTTTGTTTGCCCCTTTGTACAATCAAAACATGATAACTCCAAAACAGGGTCACTTTGTCCTGCATCAGTACTCATGACTTAACTTTGGACTTTTATCTACCCTTAAGTTTACCATAAGGATGTACGTGTAAACAAAAAATACTGAATAGTGGCCAGATGGCAAGCTTTTTGTCTCAGTCCCAACATTTTCTCTACACATTGCATACTTAAGAGCCTTACAATGAAAATGATGATATACAGATCCTATAAGTGTCCATAGCCCCGCCCACTTTTTTCAAAAGGAGGGAATGCAAAGGTTTCTACTCAATCTCTCATTGGTTGAACTGTTAGTTTTCAACAAAACTTTTCACAAGGACAGTAAGTCTGGTAGCAGTCTTGTACCTTTGTTGGGAGGAAACTTTGGGCTCTTCCCTCCCCCGACAAGGGCCAGGTAGTTACACCTGAACAACATCTCCACATGACTGATGCCTCCATCTGGGAAGTCTGGGGGGAAAGAGGGAAGAAAGAAAAATGGTTGTATTGACTAGTGAGCAACATTTCTAAATTTGATGATTAGAAAAAAAAAAACTAATCTACTTATCTTTATAAAATTGATGCCATCAAAATTAGTTTAATGATGGATTAAAGTTAAAGTAATACTTACCATGTCTTTCTTTTTCCTTCAATGGGTCACAGTTATAGATGCGGAACCCATTCTCCATTCCACAGGCAAAACAGCCTGGAAAGTATAAGAGTATAAAAAAGAGTATAAGAGTATAAAAAAAACAGCTGAAGTATAGAAAAATCTAGTTTGGGAGAGGGTCATGGATGTCAACGACAGCAAGTTGACTCACATGGGATTTTGTAACAATATTTGTCTGCCTTGAATCTTATATTGAATCTGCATGATGAATTATTTATAACACTCTGTGTGGACATTTTTTTAGTATCACAAGGTGCAGGAAATACAGATAGAAATTGGATTAACTTTCATTAGGGAAAGTATGGAAGTATAACTGGGTCTAAGGTTTTGGACCATCTCATTTATAAGGTTAATTACATAATGTTACATGTATTTGACTTATGCAGGTTTGGGCCAATTCAATTCCTAATGATGGTTCATATCACTTTTCGTTGTATTGTGGTAAATACATGTACTTTCATTTGCTTCCTGTCAATTTTTTTGTCGTTTTGTTTGCATTGACATACTTTTTGCAATTAAGTTATTGAAATTAAACTTTCTGTGTACAGTATTTTGAAATGTTTCTTAATACTCACAGTATGTTGACCATGAACTTTGAACTGAGTTTCTGAGAGAGGCTGATGTAACTTATAAGATTTGTTCTGCCATATTACTTGTCACGACTGAAAGCTTTTTGTAAGTCTTGGTGACATAGAACCCTTACAAATTATTCTGTAGTTCAGCCAGGAAAAAAACTCAAGAGGTGCATGAGGCAAAGTGAGAAATGGGGTGGGGCTCGACGTCATGTGGCACTAAGCTTAGCTTAGGCACTCATCCAAATCATTACCCTCTTATATTTCCTCAAAATCCAAAGACTTCGTAAAATCGTAGATCTTAAACATTGGGCCTCTTAATCAAGGCCCAACATAATTTTTCCTTCAAGTCTATTCAAATATTTGACTCACAAACCATCACAACTTGATTTTTGCTCGCTAACGTTTGGTTACGTTGTGACACACATTTTCTCTTACCTTGGTCTTGATTCCAGCCGGCATACAGGAGGCCATTGTCATGCAGGCTGCTAGTTCCAATATTCATGGTTACAGCCAAGTTCAGGACGGCGTCTTATCTCGACCTTGACCGCCCTTTTCCGTTAAAAAAATCCTGATCGCTACAACTTTTGCGTCCAACAGGAAATAAACCCCGCCATTGCTGAATTTGTGACCTTTCGCCCCTAAAACGTATCCCCACATTCGCTACATCGATGTTTACGTGTTTACCTTGCAGATAAGTAACTATTTAGTGTTAAACTATCACTATATAAAACAGATAATGATAAACTGCCGATACAAATTATCACGTCTTGACGTTTTGTTCTTGTAAACTCTACAAAATGCCAAAATCCATGTTTAAGAGAGGATTTGAATCTGAGGTCGAGTGTGATACGCTACGTTGCTGTTCCTCAAATAAACTCTCCGGCATTTGGACACGCGGCTTCGATCTGCGTCTCTCAGCCGCCGAGTCTCTCGTCTTTTCTCCGTCGTCTCCTGCGTTTTTTACGCCCAATCAAGGCAAGTGTTTCTATCAAACGGCTCGTCAAGTGTTGGGTGATGTTGTGTCCGCTGCTGTGGCTTGAGTTCGCTCGTAACAGCTCGCTATCGGTGCCGGTTTGTTGGCTATTTTGAGCCATGCCTGTTTCCTATACGTATACGTGGGGGTTGCATAAGCATAAGCAGTCGCAGTGATTTCCTCTAATCTGTCTGCTGGAATTCCCAGACTTCGTTGGTGCCTTAATTAACGATGCTAGGCGACAATTGCTGCCAGCCTGTCGTCATTACATACAATTTCTCCCAAACGTCAACTTTAAACGTAATCATAAAAACCAGGACTTTCAGGTTGATACTACAAGTCTACAAAAATTTTCACACAGGTACGTTTTATAAGTAAAAGGTGGGCCATCTCATTTTAAAGTTCAAGGAGTGGCCTTGAGCAATGTTATTAACACAGAAAGGGAGGGAGATAAAGACCATGCTGTTGTACGTTTTATATACTATTTCGACATTGAAAATAAAGGAGAAAGCCCTTGAAAAGAAAAGCTTGGAATGATTGAGTGGATGTAACTTTGTTGCACATCAGGAGAAGTTCAAAGTGCTAACGTTACATATTTATGATTAGTGATGCATACCTAAACCCAATTTTAGGTTCAGGTCCGGATTCAAGTCCAGAGGTTTAGGTTCAGGTCCGGACTTAAGTCCGTACCTAAACCCATGGTATATACAAAATTGCATGTTGGCAACCTTGCAATGTTGTCTGGGTGAAACTTTGGCCACATAACATGGAGGCCGGTACTTGACGATGTCCGATGGCAATGTTTTCTTCATTTTGCAGCAAATATTTTACAATCTACGTAAGGTTTTAGATGGTTTGGAAAGAAAAGGGGTATGCGAAATGGTCTTTTATGGTAATAAGTCCGGACTCGGTTCTTGACTTTTAGGTTTTTTTGGACTTGAACCTAAACATTCTTACAAGTCCGGATCCAAGTCCAGTGAACCGGTATGCATCACTATTTATGATAAAATATTCAACTGTTATTTATTCAAAACCTTTTGGCCATATTTTTCGTAGCATAACCCCCTCGACTTGTGACTTGGTTCCTTCCAAGCAAAAGCTCAGTAAAGGTTACACATACCTACTATGTTCCCATGTCTTTACAGACCCCTCACGTTGTCGACATGGCCGTCAGGAAGAAGCTGGAAGGGTACCAGTTCTGGGAGGAGACCCTGAAGAAGGCGCGCTACGTCGTGGCTCCCATGGTGGACCAGAGTGAGTTGCCATGGCGACTGCTGAGCCGCAGGCATGGCTGCCAGCTCGCTTTCACGCCCATGTTCCACGCTGCGCTGTTTTCGCGAGAGGAATCATACTTCAGGGATGCCATGCAGACGTGTCCCGAAGACAGACCTCTCATTGTGCAGGTTGTGCATTAACTCAAGTGACTGCTTTATAGTTGTCAAAGTAGCTACAATAATATTGTTAATCAGACTTTCTTACTCCAGATATGTGTCCCAAAAATGTTGAACTTCAGCATTTTCATATTAAAACAGATTGTATATCACATTCAATCAATTACAATAAGATCAGACACTTAAAGAAGTAATAATACGTGTTCACGATAATGATTTTCTGTGGAGTGTTTGCATGTGATTTACTTAAAAGCAGATGAAGATGTGATTTGTAAAGTATTCTAATGTGTACTGAAGACCTAGAGCTTGTGTGACGTAAGGTCCTTTACAGTGATACTCCCACAGAAAATGATAGCCCTAGCAACACAGCAGTAACTGGTTTTTACTTTTGTTCTGTCCACAGTTCTGTGCGAATGACCCCAACGTCCTGGTGCAGGCTGCCCTGCTGGCCCAGGACCACTGTGATGCCATAGATCTCAATCTGGGATGTCCTCAGTCTATCGCTCGAAGGGGTAACGTTATATAGCCACAATTGTTTTAACCTTTCATTCATTTTTGGGCGTTGTCCTTCTAGTGTTGTTGCACCACCCACTGTTTTTTTTGTTGCTCTTAATTTGTGTGAAGTAGTGACTGTAAGGGTTTACTAATACATTTGTAGTACTTTGCATTGATTTTTTTTACTCACTGAATTTCAAATTGCAGTTACTATTAACGTTAACTGTACTAACTTCATATTTTGTATTGTATTTTATAGCGAGTGTTCCCATGACAGAATTTGGTGGTGATTATTCACAGGTCATGTTACATGTTATTTTTTGTACAGGTCACTACGGGGCATTCCTACAGGATGACTGGGACCTGTTACGTAGGATGGGTGAGTTAAGTGTCGTGCATCAGCTGCTAGTCAAGTACACCGTCAACAAAATGAAGTGTTTGCAATGTGCTGAACATGCTGTCAAGTATGTGACTTTTATAATCCTGTCTCCTGGAATGAATACTAGAATTCTAGTGATACAGTACTAGACTCTAAAAGGATTATACTAGGTCTTGCCTTTGTTCCAAAACACAATACTGTTAAAGGATTGTGGAATTTAATTAAAGATGTAGCAATCTTGAATCAAATCTGATCAAGAGCATTGTGAACACCCAGACTCGTTTCTCGTCATTGGAACGAATATTAAAGTTATATACTGATAGGTAACAGTTAGCTGTAATGTACATAACACGAGGCTACCTTGTCACATTCCCCCAGTCTCTGCTGTCCATGAGCGGTGCTCCGTGCCTGTAACCTGTAAGATCCGAGTCTTCAATGACATACAGAGGACTGTAGAGTACGCCCAGATGCTGGAGAAGGCAGGTTGCCAGGTATGTTGAATACCTTGCATTGAAATGGTGTATACTAACTTCCTTTTTTGTGTAGACATTTGTGGTAGCCTGGTTGCCATCCTCTGTAGTTTTCTGCCAGCTCCCCTTGTTGCTGGCTACCACCGTGGTTAGCTAGCGACAAGGGAGTAGGCAGTAAACTACAGAAAGTGGCAACGAGGCTACATTTGTGGCATTAATCTATTAGTCCACCCAGTGTTGTTCTCTTGTTCCTCTCTGGAGAGTTAATGTTGTAAGCACCACGCCTGTTTAAGACAGGGAATGATGAGGATACGATACTCTGTTGCTCTAGCTCCTGACAGTCCATGGACGTACAAAGGAACAGAAGGGGAGTCTTACAGGCCTGGCCAGCTGGGAGCACATACAAAGCTGTCAAGTAAGCATCTGTCAAACTGTCACAGGAAATTCTCTTTGAGTGTGTGTTATGTAGTACTGAATTAGGACTGTTCTTATTGATACGTTTCTGTCTGAGACCAACCTTTGATGCATTGAAAGAACTCTGCATAAGGTACAAATGTATGTACATGTAATAAGTAACACTCTAGATCCCAGATTGGGTTGTATGAGGACACTGACAGTCAACTTCAGTTGTGAAGGACCAAGATCCCAGATTGATTATGAATGCTGTAAGCAGCCAACTGATAGCCTTGAATGCCCGTGGACCAATGTTGATTTCACAGGGACAATGTGAAGATCCCTGTCTTTGCCAATGGGAACATCTTGAACCTCCAGTGTGTTGAGAAGTGTCTGAAGGAAACGGGTACAGATGGAATCATGACTGCAGGTGGGTCATGAGGGACGTTTTTAACACTTGGTCTTTTTTTGGTGAGATGTGATTTGCACCCTTTATTATGCTGCAAGCTAAAAACTATGTTGGTGGCTGTGAACATTTTGATTGTGTAGTACACATACTATCGAAGGTGAATGGTAACATGTAGTTTTTGCATTGTGAATATTGAAATCTTCCCTACGTTTTGAGCATAGTGGAGCAAACTTTGGGTGAGAACTTTAATAGCCTGGAATCCATCCATCCATGCTTTAAAACATTGCCGGTTCTAGGAGTCACCGCCACCAGTAGCTCCTAGAACCAGCAATAGCAAGTAGGGATGGATTCCAGGCTAGAACTTTCAAGGATAAATAGAATTGAGCAGTGTAACAGCCTCACTGCTATTTCCCCAGAGGGAAACCTGCACAACCCTGCCCTGTTTGAGGGGAGGAACCCTCCTGTGTGGGAGATGGCTGATGAGTACTTACAGCTGGTCAGGGAGAACCCGTGTCAGCTGTCTGCAGTCAGGGGACATCTCTTCAAACTCTGGCATCACAGGTAAACAACCTCCGCCTTTCAAGGGGGCCCACATGCCCTTTTTCGTAGAGCGTAATCAGGTCCGTAGAGACAGACCATTCTAATTCAGCGTAGAGCGTAATTGGCGTATTTTGCATAGAGCTAATTCCCCGTTTTAATTCTACGTAAAATGTTGTAGCCACTTGGAATTAATTGTAAAGCACAATCGAGAGGTTTGCTGAATTCAGTGTAATACGTACCCAGCTCTGAAAATTTAGCATAGAACTTGGTGGGACCTCCCCATGCAGGCCCCCTTTCAAGGCACAATACCTCCAAGTCTGTTGTGTTGCTTGCTTCCCTGTCAACCTGAAAGCTAGAATTTAGAGACCACTTAAAACAATTTTATAACATTTTGGGATATACATGTAGATAAGATTTGATTAGTTGGCTTGAGTCCTATCTCTGACAGTTGCTATCAGCGTACAGAGACATTAATATTGTTGCCTTCTTCACAGCCTACAGATCCACACAGACATGAGGACTGCCTTGGCACAGGGCAAGACTTTCGACAGCCTGGTTGCTGTGTCTGAAGAAATGAGGAAGCGTTGTCAGGTATGCCTGCCCGTCTTGTCATCTAGGTTACAATGCCGTTAATGCATGTGTATTCTCCTTACCAAACAACAAGTGTTTAGGGTTCAAGTACTACTTAATGGTAATCTTAGTGACTTGACCTTTCACATATTTTTTTTCAGGAGGAGGCATCAAAGCCTGGTGCAGATCAGCCAACTAATGGCTTACCCTTCCCACACTGGATCTGTCAGCCCTACATCAGGCCAAGGTACAAACGTATGGTGGTGTTAGTAGTAAGGGGAGAAAGTATTACATACTGTCTGCACCATGGTTGTACAGAGTGGTATCTATTTGCTCCAATTAAAGAATACAGTGGATCCGGACTTAGTCTGGTTAACCTGGCAGAATTGATGAAGATTGCAGGATATTACATTTAGATGTGATAGATGTGTGTACATGGAAGTTCATTGGCAATAATCTGAGCAGCATCCTCACCAGTTAATGCATGCTTTGACTGACTCATTTACACCATAGTGTGAGTCAGTGGGAACGATTGTAAAAGTACGAGGATGGTACCCAGATTAAGTTGGTGAGCTATCATTACATGCATACTACTAGTACTTGCGGATTGGTCACTCATAACATATCTTTTGTGTTTTTTTAGGGGTGACCAGAAAGAGAGGGAGCTAGCCAACAAGGAGCGACCACCAAAGCGGCACTTAATCCAGGAGGGAGAGAATGCCGGGTTGTCACGGAACCAGATCAAACGGAGGATGCGATACCCGCACAAGAACTTCATCAGCAAAGGTGGGTGGTTCCCTACAATAGGATAGCACGTCCTAATTTAGTTACATAGGAAGGATAAAAGTCAGGAGGTTGTCAACCAGAGTGTTCTCAAATTATCTCACTTTAAACACCTTTTCAGTTTATTTTAGGTGACTCTATCTTTACTTTCGTCTGCACTCATGTCGTCTTGGATATTATGGTTAACAATGCTGTGTGCCATATATAGGCTTGGGGCCATGGATTGCTTGTGAGAAATGCGGAAACCCAAAGGTGAGATTTTCTAGAGTTTACATCAGCCAAAGACTTTTCAAATTTTGAATTTTTATAGATGAATTTTTAGAGGTTCTGATGGTTCAGAGCACTAAAGTGGTATTTATAGAATTGTAGAATTAAGAGAACTGCATTTCAAAGTAAGTTATTGTTCTGTGCTGGTACCAGGTTGTGTAATGTCTCTTTCTTGATGTGACTTCCAGGGACTGAACTGTGTGTTTAACTTGTGTCGAGCCTGCTGTAAAGTCCAGGCACATGCCGAGAAGATGGACTGTCCAAGTGAGTCACATATTTCAGAACAATGCTAAAAGTACGGTATGTCGTGATGTTCCTAGTTTACAAAAATTTGTAGCAATTGTTGCAGTGCTTCGAATTACTCTTTGAGACATGCTGGTAAGCAGGACTGAACATTTATCTAAACTTGATGTCAGGACTCCCTTCTCTGTAGAAAGATTACATATTATACAGTCCTTACATATTGAAAAAGATGAACTGGAACTTTTCAATAACATATTGTTACCGTGACTGTGAAATGCTTTTGTTACCCACTCCTCAGGTCATCGACTCTGGTTCAAAACCAAGGAGGAGCGACGGAAGTTATGGGAGGCAAAGAAGCGGCAACGAGAAAATACAATCGACGCACCTGCAGACAACAAATCACCTGATCCAGACAATCCACAGAATTCTGTTCAGAAGGAAGACAGCTCAATGACTGCTCAGGTTGATGAGAAGTGTGAAACAAATGGGAAAGAGACACAGGCCCTTCAGCATGGGGAGGGCCCAGTACTGTCAGAAAAGGCCTCTGAGGTGTCACCTCCTCTCATCCAAGACCCCAAAGGTGCAGAGAATGCTGAGGAGTTACCTGATGTGAAGAATGGGGACATTCAGGACTCCCCACCTACCAAAGTGTGCCTGCTTGATGCAGAATGAGACACAGCAGGCCTGGGGCAGACCATGGGGGACACGGAAGCTAAGATGAAGTAAACATTTGAGTGCTACGGGTAACAAAAGAACAGGAAGGGAGGAAAATGGACCAAATAAACCCAGGGTAGTGCAAGTGTTCAGGAAATGTTTTATCCTGTAATCTAACAAATTAGTCTTTGGGTTGTTCTATGAGAAGTAAAAGAACAAATTTATGGTAGATCTAAACTATGTCATTGTCTTATTTTAGTTTTATTACCTTTACTTGTATGCTGTATTTAGTAGTTTATGGTTTGAACCAATGGTTTCAAGTGGACTTTTGCATGGTGGCAAAATGTCAGTGTAAAGTCAAATCTCATACAGGTACTGTGATTCTTTCCTTCTAGTTCACATTGACAGGAACAATTTGCAATCAAGGAAAATAAAATGTGAAAGCAATACTCTGGTAGTGACAGTAACATGAGACTGTGGTACATCTTTGTTTGCTTGAAAAGTTAAATATTTCAGTCAATTTTGCCACAAGCTGTTTCAAAATGTCTCTGAATGTATGTAGCAACATTGTGGTAAAAAGAATTGGGCATGCATTATTTTTCAGAGGGTGCAATGTGGAAAACGTCTCACTATAGGAAACACAGGCAAGTTCTAAGATAAGAACATGAGTTCCAGACAGCCTGCTTCAATACTGATAGGACTATTTATAATATGAGTAAAAAAATACTGAATATTTGAAATAACTATGTGAACAGTAACTATTTTTGTCTATTTGTAAATGGTGTAATGAAAAAGTTTGTATCAATAGCCAGTGTGTGCTTTATGATGTCAAGCGTGCTTTATATGTTTTGATAAAGACGGAAACTATATCACTGGAGATGCACTGGTATGAAACTCTTGTTGACAAACAAAATACTGTAAGGCCTTCATCTGAGCAAATATTCTGGCTAGCTCACTGTCAGTACTTCTGATTGAGTTGATATAACAGGATTGTACTTAAGACTAAGTGTAACCAAGGGTGATTAATAAACCTTGGTGTAACTGCTCTTCTTTCATAACTTGATACTTCAACTGAATGATTTCATTGTGATTTTGACTATACATGACATTGTATTACATGTGTATTAAGAAGTGTCAGTGCTGCAGTAACAAAGTGCCTCCAGTCTATCTGCATAATCATGGATGTCCCTGTTGTGACACTGACAGTGTATTAAGAACTGATTGGACTTGTTGCAGAACTGTTCCTACTTTCCAATGAAATACTGCAGAAGGGCAACATTTGGGGATTTGGTGCTTTGCAAATTCACTCGCCATGAGGCAGCTCCTGCAATTTAGCCAACTTAAAGCATGTCACACCTCCAAATTTGAAGTTTCTACCAAGCTAACTTGGAAACAGATAGACTAAACGTACCCTTCTATCATAGTTGCTCCATTGTGCATGTACTGCTATTAGTCAAGACTTCTGTCATTAAAACATACCCTGTATTACTTAAAAGGTTTAAATGAAGCACAGGCCAGGTCTTGCCGTAGGTACTTACATAATGTTCATCTGGCTTTTCTCAATAACAAATATTTGTTTAACAAACTGGCTTTTTAGTCCAGGGCGGGTATCACATTGAATTTACTTATCATGTCTGCATAGTGTTGTTTCTTCAGACATAACTAGACACATGGAAGGCTGTGGCTCCAAAAGAACTCACTTGTGGATAACTCCATTTGTGGTGTCAGTATTTTGCTACATATTGTCAAGGAAATATGTTGAGAGTAATACTGTGCACAGGAATAAACAAGGCAACAATCATCCAAGCAATGAACTTCATTTAAATGATTCTTTTCTTGCAAGGGTAGACCAGTTTTTGTTTTGATAACAGAAGCCTTGATAAAACTAGCTTGACTAAACCTAATATACTGGTAGTAGTGATACTTAAGTAGCTCCTATCATCTACAGCTGCCTGACCTGCTCATTGATCCAAATAAATTCAAAACCAGAAGTCAATAAGATCAGACACATAGGCACAGTTCATCCATTTATTTACATTCAGCCATTTGCATTGAGAAAAGAATATTGTTTCCTCTTTCCTTCTTTGAGAAAACATCTTCATTGTCTTGGTTCTATCAGCCATATCCACATTTATCCTCAAAATGAAATATACACGTCTTTAAGACATGCTTATAATACTGTATTTACTATAGAAGACTGCATTGAAGTTACTGTGCAACGTTTACATCTTCCAACTCAAATTGCAAGATACAACCAACCAAAATTCATTCATTTTTATACTACTAAGGAAATTGTCCATTGTGCATACATGTCAGCAACAAGGCAAAATGTGGCCCCAAAATCTGCAATACTTATTCAATTTAATACCAACTCAGGAAGACCAAAATAAGATTGGGATTGCATCCCTGTCTAGATAGCAGTATCACTTATCTCATATTAATAATCCTTGTGTACACATTGATATAAATTTGACAATGTTGTCCATGAATACACCTGCAGGATACACACCTCTTCTTTTGAAATCTAACAAAGACTTTTAGATAAAGCAATGGTGACAACTGCACGTCAGTGTAAGTTACTACCTTGCTTTAGCATGCTTTCCTTGTCTCCTTGCACATAACCCACAATGGCAAGCACCAGGCATTTTCATTTGCTTGCACTTACACTGACCAAGGTTTCTTAGCTCACAGGCCACATGATTTTTGAGACACAACTTGGCACTTATCTTGGTTATCATATCAATCTGTTCATAGTCCTATGTTTTCACAATGGACTTGACCTTTGAGGAGTTATCTTTACTCTTTGCTTTATCCTTGTCTTTGTGCTTATGTTTGGTTTTCTTTTTCTTGTGTTTGTGCTTCTTAGAGCTCTCTGCCTTTTTCTCCTTCTTGTGCTTCTTCTTGTTTTTCTTGTGCTTCTTCTTGTGCTTGGGGCTGCCTGGTGGACTGGGGCTGGCCGAGGTAGCCTGGTCGGGTGCCTGAGAGCCTGCATCTGTAGCCGTGTCTCCCTCCTCACTCTCAGATTCCGAGCTTGAGATGCTGTAGTCTGGCTCAAATTCTGCTTCCTCATGTGTGTAGTCCTTGACTGGGGACAACTGTAAGTGAACAGTTTTAAAAGTACAGTTTAGTGTTGTGTAGGTACCAAGCATTCTGTGACAAAAAAGTTTACTTTTTCATGTACAACATGTAACAGGATGTCACAAAGTACGAACTAGACAGATTAGCATTCATGTCTGAGCACAATGATAAGTCTAAGCGACATGGTTGGGAAAACAGATCACTACATAAATTTTGTTAAAGAGCAACAGTTACAGTGTCATCAAAAAAAATGTTGTATACCCGGGAGGGTGTGTTGGTTCCCTCTGAATCGAAGTCGTCCCGTTCCCACTTGGACAGAGGTAAGGTGATGGTGATCATCTCTTCTGCTGATGTGCTGGAGGCAGGAGCAACCTGCACGTCCTTCTTCACTACAGTAGGGCTGGAACTGGCAGCCTTCAACTGGACGATAAAGTGACATGTTTGTTAAGAATCAAGCTAAAATAGCAGTGGGGGATCGATGTATCTGTCTTTGTTTGTTTGTCCTCTCACACCCTGATAAGCATATTGTTGACAATTTTGATACTACTAGTATTCATCTATTATGAGGATAAAGTAAAAAATTAATATAATGCAAGAAGTATGGTAATGCCTTTATTTTATTGCAAAAGTGAAGAAAATGAGATCTTTTTGTCTCAAGGTATCTGCTTAAGGTATCTGCTCTGTCTCAAGGTATCTGCTATAATAAAAGGCATTACCTTTAACTACCCTCGTATATTCACAGTAAAACAAGAATCAGTACAAGAGTCACTACACCCCCATGAAACTCCTTCCTCTTCGCCCCCGCCGTTCTGCTTCGCCCCCGCAAAAAATCTGCGGTTGGCTTTAATTAGTACCCACCTTCCATGGCGATCAGCCTAGCGTCTGTCCAGCCGTGAGTGAAATTTCCCGCCAGTACTTATAAACGTAAGAACCACTGACGGGCCGTGAGGTAGGGGTAAACTTTTGAATGGGAAGGATTTGTGCAACGCCACTTGACAGAAAGGTGGTCCAGAATGTTTGCCGGAGCATGGGCTACTTTAAATTTGGCGGCACAGCCCTTATTGTTATTTTGCAGACGATTTTCGTGTCGACTGTGAGCTGTGCCGCCATTGGGGGCTAAGCAGAAGGACGGGGGCAAAGCAGAATTGCGCCGGGGCCGTAGAGGAACGACGGGGGCGAAGCAGATTTTTTGCGGGGGCGAAGCAGAACGGGGCGGGGGCGAAGCAGAACGGCGGGGGCGAAGAGGAAGGAGTTTCATGGGGGTGCACTAATGAAGAATACATCATGTAGCAGTACCTGTACAGTCCTGCTGAGTCCCATGGCCTCTGATCTGGCCTTCTTCTTGGCAGGAGAGCCCCCGGTGGAGCTGGCACTGGAGTACCCTACCAGAGATGATGATGATGTGGCGATTGTGTCTGACAACACGGTCACCTTCCTCTTGGTGGTCTTCTCTTTCTTGACCTTCTCTTTGGTAGGAGGAGCTTCAGAGCTGCTTGGCATGTCCTCTTTTACGTGTAGCTTCACCACACTGCGGGCCTTCTCCTTACGCTTTTCATCATCGGACCTTTCAAGCTTGACCTTTTTCGTAGGGACAGGTTCTGGCGGTTCAATTCTAATCCTAGCTTTCTCTTCCTGTTTTTTCTCCCTCTTCTTGTCGTCGCTTGCAGCAACTTCTGACGGCATTTCTGACTGGACACTGCCATTTGCTGCTTCCTGTTCTGCCCTGCTGTCAGGCTTGCTCTCCTTTCTCTTTCTCTTACTGGTATGTTTGTCTTGAGATGTTTTACTGGAAGCATGTTTGTGCTGCCTGTGTGAGCGGCTTTCCTTTGAGGGTTTTGCCTCCACCCGTTCCTCCTTGGCTTTCTTCTCAGGAGGTTCCTCTGGAGCAGGTTCTGTGGAGGATGCTGGGGCAACTTCCTTGGGAGGAGGAACTTTTTCTTCAACAGGAACTTCAGCTTTGCTGACTTCGGGTTCAACATCCTGTTTCTCTGCAGTTGCTTCAACTTTAGCAGCACTTTCAGTTTCAATCATGGCTTCTGGGTTCCGTTTACTATGCCTGCGCTTGTGTTTATGATGATGTCTATGTCTACTACTACTGCTGGCACTGCCCTCCTTTGCTTTCACGTCTGCACCAGGCTCAACTTTTTCTTTGCTTTCACCATCTTGAGCTGTTGTCTCAGTGATGTCCCTGTCTCTGCCTTCCCTACCACTTCTTCTACTGCGTTTTTCCCGAGAATGTGATCTCTTCACCTCCTTGGTTTCTTCAGCTTCCTTAACCTGAGAGTTTGATTTCTCCTTTGCCTCCCCTTCCACTTCAGCCTTACCCTCCTTATTCTCTCTAACAGTGGGAGACTTTTCTTTCTTGCTACTGCTAGCATCTTTGTCCGTTGTAGATTTATCTTTCTTAGAATCCTGCTCCACTGAAGGTTTCTCCTTCTTGCTACCATCGGCAGAGCCTCTGTCCCTCCTATCTCTGTCTTTTCTACGGACATCATCCTTGGGAGGGGTTCCCCGATCTCTGTCAGGTCTAGATGAACGTGGAGGGTGCCTGCTAGACTCGGGAGGCCTTCTTGATGGGGAGGATGGGCGAGCATGAGGGGGTGGGGGGAAATCAGGAGGGTAGGGGTAGGGGTATGAGTAAGGATAGGGAGGGGCATGGGGCGAACGGGACCTGTAGTATGGTGGGGGTGACCTTCCTCGAGGAGGGGAACGCCCCCGGTAATAGTCAAAGGAGGGAGATCTGGGCCGGCCAGGATAGCCAGGGAATCCAGCAGCACGTTCGTAATAGTAGGGATCGTAGTAGTAGAGATCTGGTGGGTAGCCAGGCGGAGCTGGAGGGTAGTGCCTGCGTGACCTTGGTGAAGGAGAACGTGAGTAACGAGCTCCAGCAGATCGCCTCCGTCCTCGGCGCGGAGGGGACCGTGATCGGGACCGCGGGGGAGGGGAGCGCGAGAACGAGCGCCTGAACCTGGGCGACCTTCTGGAACGTCTGGGAGAACGGGAGAAGGATCGGGACCTCGATCGGGACCGCGAACGAGGTCTTGTCCTGGAGCGCGACTTTGATCTGGATCTTGACCTGGACCTGGATCTAGACTTGGACGATCCTGAGCTGGAGGATGACGACCATGAGGAGTGAGAGGGAGAGCGACTGTAGGACCTGGCCGGGGAGCCTGAGCGGTGCCGCTGCTTCTGACGGAGCAACTTGTATGCCTCCAGCTCATTGGCAAAGTCGTTGGTCATCTTGTCTAGTTTGGATGTCGATCCATCCCTGTAACACATGGATGTCAGGGATGTTTATTGCACATTGACATGATTGGGTAGCCCCTTCAACTTATAAAAGTTGATCTTCTAGGTGGCCAGTATACATAGAAGAAAACATATTACACTTATGATTTAGTGTGATAAAGACAAAAGGTGGACAACATTCAATATGGCAATTAGATAAGAAATAAAGAAACTCCATATCATGTGAATTTCCAATATCTTGACATACTGTACAGTTAATACTGCCAAAGACCACTCAGGGGACCAATAAAGTCCAGTCTATGTGGACAGGTGGTCACTTGAGACAGGACTCTTAATGCTTGTGTCAATGGACCTATCACATTATTACGTCACAGTTTGTTTACCTGTTCTAAAAAACATTCTAGAACGGTCAGTTAAAGAATAAAGATCATTTCAAAGTTTTCAAAGTCAGGTATGTTTGATTTTTGCTGTGTCTAGTTTTGTTGTCACAGCATTGCATGCAGTAATAGGTGATTTGGTTGTGACATTAGACGCAAGTAGTACTGTATTAAAATCCTTATATTAGGCTAATGCTACACAAACACACACCGTGCTACGCACCTCTTTACAATATAAACGTCGATTGACTGGCATTCATTGCGGTAAACAAACTGTGACGTAATAATGTGATAGGTCCATTGAAAAATTATCTAAGGACCACCAAAGAGTGGCCACATTGGCCAGGTGGTCTTTATGTAGAGGACTTGCACAGGTTTGACTGTGAAGTCTCATTTAGCATAACAAAGACTAACAAGTTGCTCACCTGTTGGGTGCCGGAGGAGGCTGTCCAGGAAATCCCTGGGGTGGTGTGAGGCCAGGAGGGGGTGGCTGACCTGGGGGGAAGGCAGGCGGCTGGGGTGGACCAGGGCCTATACCTGGTCCTGGGGGAGGGGGAAGAACGGTGGGGGTGGGGAGGTGCAGCTGATGATATCGGCACAAACGGGGGGCTGTTACCGGGGGGTACAGCTGGAGGTGGGGGTGGAAGTCTTGGAGGCAGGTCTGGCCTTGGTTCCGGTGCGTGGGGTGGGAAGTCTTGATGTGGTCGTGGCCCACGAAATCGTGGATTAAAGCTGAGGAAAAAACATTTGTCAGGTCATTGTAGTGTGGCTTTGTTCTAAGGAAATCAATATTTTAAGAAAAAAAAAAGAACTCTTTTGCAAGACGATACAGCAAGACCATGTCAAGAAATCATTTATGGTGGTTAGTGGTTACATAGTCTTTCCTTCAGTTATGTATCTCAGTAAAGCACGTAGTTGTGCATGATGCAAAATATTGTTAAGTCTAGGTTTAGTATATAATCTACAATAAATGATATATGGAGGAGACAGAGACAGTACTTGGAATGCCTGGGGCCTTGGAACCTTCCACGTCCAAACGGGGGTCGAGGACCTGGTATACGAGGACCTGAATGTCGTGGGCCTGAAGGTCGCGGGCCTGAAGGTCGTGGATCACTCAGATATTGCAGAGGTTGCCCCTGAAAGAGTCATGAAAAATGTCAAACTCAAAGGCCATGAAAAAAATGATTCTTGGATTTATTGATCGAATATACTCCACTTTTTTTTACAATTAGGAATACCACAAGTATCTAACATACACGTAACTAGTTACTACTCTCCAAGCAGAGGTTGTGGGGAATGATCGTTACCTTTTTATATATGGCCGTTTTTTTTTTGTCCTGATCCCCATCGGCGGCTAATGGAGCTTCTCTTGCCAATGGATACTGCCTGGCCAATTTGATACTGTCTTTTTTGCCACCGATAGGGATCTGCTTGGAGATTAACTAGTTACTGGTTTTTATTGAAATTTGCCCTATGAACAGAACATATAAGTGAAACTGAAGGAGTCCTATCTAAAAGTATCAAACACCCTTATGTTGATTTCTTGAATGGATTAGTACCTACCACAACATTGGGTGTCTTGGTGATTGTTGCTATGGGAACACCTGTTGCACTTGAGGATGATGGAGCAGAGGATGCTGGGATACCTGCAGCTGGAGAAGGCTTCTGTCCCTGTGGTTTACTTGGAGGTCTGGAGATGAACAAAGTATGGTTTTAGAATTCAACACAGACAACTACAAATATGCTTCCAGAATGTCACAGTAGCATCAAGATTGTTACTGGTACACTGGTTAGATACTAAAGAGAGGATTGAACAGTTACATGTGCAGTGCAACATTATTGTCTTGCATTAATCCCCTGAAACTGCACAGAAACGCACCAATACACATGTGACACTAGCTCAGAAAAATGAAGAGCATACATACATTACAACAAAATCATTTCTAAACATCTGATAGTGAAGACAAAACTGACCTCGCAGGAGTTGGGTCTGGTACGGCCTCCTGTTTCTTTGACTTTGCCTTTGTGTAACCAGTCTCATTCTTGAAGTTGGTCACAGCCTGTGGACATGATAACAGTCAAGATGCAAGTCTTTAACACTGAATATTAAACAAAAATTTATCTCTTTACATAATAAAATCACAAATACCAAGGTTATAAAAGCAGTTCCCACCTGTCTGAGGAATTTGTTAGCGATAAGAGAGTCTGGTGAGACGCCTGTCTCATTACAGGATGGGCAGACGTGTTCCTCTGACTCCAATAGTGAGTTACGCATACCTGCAACAAAAAGTCAAGACAATGTTATATAAGGCATACTACATAAGGAATGATGATTAGGTTCGTAAGCTTTCTACTCTCGAATCTGTTCTTACAACAACAGACTTTTCCAACTCTGACTTGAATACCTCTGCTTAAACCCAGTTAAGACTTCAGCCTTTGTTAGGATAAGAGAGAGGTATGTTACTGTGCATCATCTACAAGAATATATGATCACAGGCAAACGTGGGGTTGTGCGGCATAACGGCGAAGTATTTGGCTCAGAACCAAGAGGTCCCAGATTCGAATCCTGCCAAGTCACTAACCTTGTGCCTTTGGGAAAGGCACTTTACACAACTTTCGTCACTTCGCTCAGGTGAAATCAAGTATGCCAGAATGATCATTATTGTGGGCATTAAAGGAAAACCAAACAATATTGCAACCTCCAAAGCCCACTTACACTCATCACAGAAGCTGTTTCCGCAGCAGGGAATGACCACAGCGTCTGTCAGCAGGTCGTTACACAGCATACACAGGAGCTCCTGGGGGATGGCGTTGTCCTCCTCTGGAGCCGCCTCCTGCTCCTGAGAGGGCAGGAAGGGAGGACGCTCCTTCTTCCCCTCCTTGTAGGCTTGTCTGTGGGTGACACCGGAAAAGGTTAGGAATAGATGCACTGCTATCATACATTAGCAAAAACAATGTTATTTTCCATAAAACAAGACCTTAGCTTTCCCTAAAGGACAATTATCTGTATACACTAAGTAAAGAGACTCTTTTTACACAACCAAGTCTTCTAGTCAGCCGACATTTCGGTGACCATCTGTCACCTTCCTTAGGGCAATTCTGACTGGTTCACATTGCATTCCAGCACAGGTGTCACTGCTACAGATGCATTCCCAAATGTACAATTTTTACGTATCTACACATATGCGTGATTACAGGGAAATGTATCTACAATGCGGTCCCAAACGTGTGGGAGTTGGAACACCAACTGTACGTTTGGAACCGCATTGTGGAATCTGTTCTTAGGTTTCCGTAACTGTTTAATAATTGACCACAATTATGTATATATCCAACTCGGCTGAATAAAAGACTTGGTTGTGTAAAAAAAGAGTCTCTCTACTCAATATCTGTATAGCCTCTTGGTGTTTTCATAACATCTTAAAATATGCTGGATGCCCACGGGACAAAAATCAAGAAATTGAGCCTTACTCATCTATAGTGGGTACTGCGTATTCCCCGGTGGCTGTGAGAAGGGCTCCCTTGGCCCCAGGACCAGACACAGTTGTCATGAAGCTACGTGGGATGCCGGTGCTCCGCTTCACTCGGGGGCCCAGGAAGTTTCCCTCCGTCTGACAAAAAAAAGGCCAACATTTGCTGTAAATCATTATGATAAAAAGGATGAAGGAGTCCAAATTACTACATTTGCATTGATCATGCAAACCTTATCGTTTCTAGTTCCATGCATTTGGGTTTAAATGGGGTAGGGGATGATCCTAAACTGTCTTCAGAACTCCTGTATCTTGTCAAAGTCTTAGTGGTTCAGTTAGTCCTCACTCTAAGTACGTTCAAGCTTCATGATGTTTCTGACTTGGATGACTGAGATGCTATTGAGTCTTATTATGTGGTGAGAACTGAGTATAAAATATCGGACTCTGATGAAGAAAGCCTGACTTACAGGAGGCACAGGGCAGTCCCTTATGAAGTGCCCAGGTTTCTGGCATCGGAAGCACACGTAGGTGGAAGGCGGGGGTCCCTGGTTGTTCTGGTAAGGCCTCCCTCCTCTCCTCACATACCTGTATACAAAATGTTTACATACATGTACTGTAAATCTTGAAATGTTCATTAGTGTTTTACTTCGGTGTCTTTTTCGGGGTGATATCTCTACTGTGAAATCATGACACACAAATGAGTTTCTATTGTATTACTGCTGTACTACAGAATTGTTTCAACAGCACCTAACGCATGGGATGCCCTCGTCATGGGCTTAGGCCGTCCCCAGTGGAAAGACGGTGTCACAAGGACGGCTGTTTGGTGGAAACACGACATACTTACGTTGAAGGATCGTAGTCTTTGGTAGACTGGGACATCATTGCCTTGATTTTCTCATCCTCAGTGGCATCAGCACTGACCAGATCTGTCATCTAGAAGTAACAGTGTGGAAGGAGAGCTGTCAATCTCCCTTCAATACATAGTACCATTGGAACTTCAGATACCCCAGTTCTACACACAAAAAGGGAAAATTAGGCAATGTACATTTTGGTATAAGATGATAGAAAATACTGTACCTTGCCCAAGGTTGATTTGCTTGGTCCAGGTTGAAAGTCCATCTGAGGAGGGCAGATAACAAGATACAGATCCCTCTAAACAATTCTATGAACATAATTTTGCCTGGCAAAACATTTCATTTTGCAACCAATCCAAGGGAATACATGGATGTGCTTGGACACAACATGCTACTAACTTACCTGTACTCATTCCTCATTGCAATACTTACGATGGGCACAGCGTCACGGGATAGCCTCTCAGATAGGGTACTACATGTAGTTGTAATTTCGATCAAACTTGAGGCACCAATTTCATTATTGAAATGTCCCTGATAACGCATAGCGATAGCTGTGATATTGAGAAGTGCAAAAGGGCAACAAACACATGAAGCTTAAAGTGTTTGTGCCTCTAAACTGTTTTTCCAAATTTTTCAAAATTTCATTTTGTCACGTCAAAGAATATGAATGTTAAGCCTGTACCAAGAACACACACCTGGAACTTGACAAGCCCTCTTTACAGATCACAACTCAGAAAAGCAAGGTGCTTATTCCTTGTAAGACAGGTTGCTATTATTTTAGTCAATCACAGGTTTACAATACAATGTGAATGAGGAAAGTCAATAAAATGTGACAAGTCCTTGGTCGTACATGCATTCCTGCCTAAGACTATTTGTTGTAGGAAACTGATTTTTTGTATGGTCAGTACAGCTACTCTTACTGTACTTAAAACGCGTCTGATTGTAAGGAATACTCGTATAGGACATGAACAAAGTTTGTGATTTAGTCAACCTGGAATCTATCAGCTGATCTGCCTAGATGGCTGTCCCAGGCTTAGCCCAATGCTAGTTTCTTTGCATTGTAGTGTGTACATGTACCAGTGATATACTGCTGCTCCAAATTTTGAAAATCATGACAGGTATATCCTCGAAACAAAAACGGGACCAACTTGGTTCAATAATAAATGTGCAAAAGGGGTGGAGACAGTGGTTCAAAAAAAATGTGAAAAGGGGGTGGAGACAGCAAATTTTACCTGCTAGTAGACGAGTACCAAAATATCTGCCTTTTTCTTGTTAAGACTTCTAAGTTAAAGCTTTACGATCAGGTGTTTGACAGTTTACACTCACTTACAGAGGAACTGTAGAAGAAAAATCAACCATTCTACTTGAAGCGTCACATGGACGAACTAGTCTTATAACACCTTGCAAACAAAACATGTTCCTTTTCCTGGTTAGTCTTTTTGAGTAAAGCTTTCAACAATCAAGTACGTTTGGCATCAGACTCCAGTTTACGCGCATATACAGAGGATCTGTGGAGGGGAAACTACTAAGTATTCTAATTGAAACGCCTCTCGCAGAGCATAAGCGCAGACAAAATTCAGCTCAGACAGAAGAATTCACATAAAAGTTTATTCATTTTCCAAGAACAATGTTCTTATAAATGAAGAAACTGCCAGAAGACGTCTCCTGGCTTACCTGACGTTGTCATCAATGGTGGGTCTTCTTCACGTGGACGTGGTAACCTTCTTAAGGTTTAACTCTTTGCGAACAATACTTCATCTGAAGTGTGTTTGTGCAAAGCATCTTGCTTCTTAGACATGTTATACACGTATGGTGCCACATACAGAGTTTAGATAACTCTCAACAGATGATAGGTTAAATATTCTGATGTCTGCTAATTAACAGATGCGAGACAAAGCATACAATAACATAGCAGACCAAAAGCAACTGTGCCAGAACTATCCTACCATGACAACATACATTATGTGCATAAATTCTTCTTTTCAGCTGTTCTGGAATCAAAGATTAATATTGAAGACATCCTGGTTCTATCTAGCTGCACTTTCAATTAACCTGGGTTACACTTATCTCTACAAGACCTCACGGTCAGGCCAAAAAAGTTGTAGAAATCAGCTTAAAATGGGATGGTCCTCTAGCTTAACAAAAACAAAAATACATGGACTTCTACAACCTTTTTGACTAGACCAGGTGGACTGGTAGAGATTAGTTACAGCTTCCACAGATATACAAAATGCAACACCACCAAAACTTAAAAGGTTTATCACCAGAAAGTAGCTGTTCAACCAAAACTTAAGGTTACCATAATGATCTTCAAATCACCAGAAAGTAGTTATTCAACTCTGGACTGCAACCAACATTACCAGGGCTCGAAATTAATTCTTGAAAATACAGTCTGTGTACTCTGTGGTATAATGTTAGCAAACCTTAGTGCCTCTTCAGAGCTTGAATTCTATAGCTAACTTAAAAATTCAAAACAAGGCATACAACAAAGGTTTTCTTAGTTTTTCTGACACTTGAATGTCAAGCATTTGCATAATACTAGTGTACAGTAGTACCTTTATGTACACAACACTACACAAATACATGTATCTACATGTAAGTAACAGTGCAACCAGTTACAAATTAGGTGCACAGCTCTAATCTTAGATCTAACAAAGCATCCAGTATTTCGAGCCCTGATTACATCTTGAAACAAGTATGTTTAGTTGGTTTACTTTCCACCACCAAGATAAGCAGATAAATTCCATCACATCACAAAAGCTGTATCTATACTAGCCTTCTCTTTCCAACAAAACAAAAACATATGCATTACTATTGCTTATAAAAGCACTGATACAAATACAATTCATGATGAGCAAAAAAACAAAAGGTGCTGATGCGGACACACATTGCTAATCATTGACCTTATCTATGCATGATCTTCATTAAGGTCAGCTATCAGCAAACACACCTCTATAGGATGGTCATTTGCAAATGCTGGCATACGTTCTAAGTGAAGACTAGCTTTCTGTCACACAGAAGTATCCTGAGTTTAGCTCAAAACTGCTCAATGTTGTTTGTGGGCTAATTTAGGAACACAGAAGCCACAGACACTACTTACTCCTTTAATAATAATTGCTTATGAATTATGGAGTCAATGTGATAGTCAATGATCTATGAAAGCATGAACTGATCTTTTTAAAGGAATTACTATTTTTAGATGTTGAAGTGCCAAACATATACATTTGCGCACTGCTTATCACACAGTAGGTTTCCAATCATTTTAAGCACATAAAGCTGTCATAGCCACATTTGTAACCCTAAGGATCATGATACATGTAGCAATCATCATCTCTCATTACTTGTTGTGTTGATTTTATCAAGTTACATCATAATTCATAAAGAATGTATATAAGAAGGTAGAGAGTTCACACAACACACAATTCACCAATCATGCATACAGAAGACAGTTCAGATCGGCTCAAGAAAGTTTCTCCATATGACCAACTAGAGCTGACATCTGTATTGCTGAAGATACTGTAACAAAGTGCACAACTGTACACACACACACACACATGTAACTGTTAACAAGTTTAAATTTATTGTTGCACATACTGCTGTGCAATTGAAAAGTACCTGCTAGGATTATCCTAGACCAAGCCTTTTCAACACACACAAATATACTGAGACAATATAGCACAATCACTACCAATAGCTTTAAGTACAACAAATAACCTAAAGTTAGCACCTCAAATTTAAGGCTATCATCTTTGCAGGTATCACTACTTCATGGTAACTAACCTATGACATGCCTAGCATCACATGTATCTAAAGAGAAAGCATATCTTTTGAGCAATGATAAGTCTTGGTTAACAGATGTGCAATATCATTAATCAAAGTCTTTATAATGTAAATGTAATAGAAGAAATGCACAAACTGAAACAACTTTTACTTAAGTAAAATAGGTTCTTTCTTCATCATGATGTTGAAGTGAAGGTGAAGAGGTGTGCAGTATATTGTTTAATATTTGATAAAAGAGAGGCAGGTACACATGAAAGTGGCACTTATCAAGAAATAGCCTTTTTGAGTCCATCCACTCATGGCTGTATATCAACAGACTAACAAACACAGGGAGTGGACACACTACAAAAATGACTTTAACACTAGGTTATCAGAGAAACCACTGCTTATGCAGTGAAATCTACATAACACAGGTATAATAATACTCCACTCAGTGGATACATCATTCATTGGAAATATTCCATTATGATTAACATACAGAAGTGAAATATCACTTACAGCTTCTTCTTTGACAACAACACAATGTTATCATTCTTTATTCATACAAGTAAAGTCACCCTTGGGGTGACCACTTCATGTATACCAACACAGAACAAAGTTCTAGTCTTACAGATATATTCATTATTTGGGCTCTTAATTGTCTTATAGGTATATGTACTTAATGATAGAATTGTAGCAAAGATACCTACTGGCTTCATGCTGGAACCAGCTACAACATTGGTACTCCTGAAAGTATATAATAGCAAGAGGTAAGCAAATTTGCTGTAAGTAGTACTGTAACAAAATGCCTACTTTATTAAAAGATCACAAGCTTCTCTATACAATCTATCATCTAACCCTGGAAACATCAATAAATTGTATGAGGCTTTCATTGGGACATAGTAGTAGTAAGAAAAACACCTAATTCTTCATCTCTGTTATGTGTCATACTGATACTAGTACTGTACTAATCTTTATTTACCATTCATGCCCAAAAGGAGAGAATCAGTAAATGTACAAATGACCACATGGTGCATGTGGCCCAAGGGGTGTAAAAACACTAAAAGTATAACCTGACAACACTAAATGTGCAGAAACCTAACGCTGAAATTAAAATTACAGAAAATGATTCTTACGTTGGTTGGATTTTCGTTTTAACGGCACCTCCGAGCGGGATCCTGCGGACTATCACGGATGAATTCTTCGGGATCAGGCTCACCTCATCCTTGTATTCTGTGATGAAATAAACAAAACAGGCATGCTTGTAAACAACTAATCACGTGATGTAGCTGATTGACTACATATGCAGTGGTATGACATATGGTCAGATTAGTTCATTGATGCATTTAACGAAAGATTAGACGAGCAGAAATAAATCTAGTACATGACATGTACAACAGGTGGTTTATCACATAATTATTCAAGAACAATGCGTCACATGTAAATATTGTAATTACATCACAATAATGCAATTTGCAAGGCAAATCTTTTCAACCTTTGACTAACCTTGAGAATACATGCAACTGGCTACGTTTAGTCTAGTAAGAAGTGACCCACCATGGAAAAGTCTAATCCAAACTATACTATCTATACTGACAATACTGTACATGATGATGATGTAAACCATGCACCTTCTTTGGTCTGGGCGTTGGTGACCTGCAGGTCAAAGTCAGGACTCTTCCCAATCTTCTTCTGGAGCAGGATGGCCCTCTTCAGGTCCCCCAGTGAGATGTTCAGGCCGTCAAACGTCACTTTGCTGTAGTCCAGCTGACTGTGAAACTTGTAGTGGACACACGACATGATGATCCTTTGTGGTTATGTCCAGGCTTCCTTCCAAGAAGACCCCCACACGTGCCACAAGATGTATCTTCTGGGTTCGTCACAACCGTTCACCGGTTTTTCTCTAAAGCCCCGAGTACAGGCTTAGAGTAGCAGTAGTTCCTGTTTCTCATACACTCTAAAGATAATCACAAACCTGTTCTTTGAAACCAGCAGCTTCAACATGAAGCAACAAACAAAAGCAGTTCCGCCATGTTGGATACTGTGGAAAGCGTGCCACACACAAAGAACAGTCGAAAACGTCACCTTTCTCGCTTTTTCAGGTCATGTTAACAACCACAAATCGCTCCAGGGCGTCTAATATGGATACAGAAGTCAAGTTCACTTCAGGACACTGAAACGTTGCCTGGAACAAACGCACAGAACGACAAAACGTGCACAGCTACACAACACACTGTGTCTTCCACGCAGATGTCGAACTTGTCGTCTGTGACGTCTTCGTTGAGGACCACCTATCTGTTCCAAAAATTATACCTGATGAAAAAGATAAAATCGAAAACAAAATGTATAATAACAGTAATATGTAAATAAAATACACTACTAAAGTATCATAACATAATAGTCATATTTTTGATACATTTATATATCTGTTAAGCTTTTTTCATTATCTTAATCATTTTAGGTAATGTATTTTCTCCTATAGGGTCTTGAATACACGGGGTTTCATCATTTGGTCATCATGGTTCTGTCCCATGAGACATTGCGATAAGGCACACGCAATCGTCCCACAATGCACCTGCATCCACCAAGATGGCGGCGAATTGACAGAAGAAAGTGGGTTCCTCTTCCTTCTTGTTTTGTTTCAGTGTTATTTTATCAAATTATAACTTGTTAACCGCTACGTCGCATAAAATGACCAGACTGCACTTTTTGGGTTCGCACAGGCAATATCGCTAGGCTTGACCATTCAGTGGAGCGTTCCATACGGAAAATTATGTTGATTGTTTACAAATTATTTGAGTGTCACAGACAAAGTTTCGAAGACGTATTTTCCAAAGAATTTTTTTCGGATGATGACATTTGCTTTTAGTTCGAAGGCAGCACATGACGTTTAATTGATTTTCACGAGTTGAATGACATTTTCAAAGGTTGACACACAATAAATCACTGATCAATCAATAATTTGAGGGTAAATTTTATTATGTCGTAAATTATATCTAAACTCAGAAGGTTTTTGATATTTGATATGTCAACAGGGTGTAGACTGGAATGCTACCTGGCCATACATTTGGTAGCCCGTATATCCTAGTCTTTGTCTAATAAGCACATAGCTGTCAGTCTTCCAATCATAATGTCTGTTTGCATTCCATCTCACCCCTCTGTTTACACAAGTCCACACAATTGCATGTAAGGATTTGCATGACAGTAACACCATTCACAAATACAAGGACACTGGATCATATCCAGTGAACCATATAGCTTGTATGATAAAGAACCAGTTGTGAGCTCTGTTATTGTGTTATTTGTTTTTCCTGTGGTATAACCATTACTCATCTAGCTAGGGTATCCTTTTCATCTGTTACCTTTCATGTATACATGTATGTAATGCAGAGCATGACAGTTCTATCAGCAGTGCCATATGTACTAGTATATATCCTTGTAGACTTGTCTGTTTTTGATGACTTGAAACATTGGTAATGGCATAGATAGCATCCTCTTTGCAGAATCCTGGAGGTTTAACCATTGTCCTGATCTGTACATTGAAAACACCAGCTGAGTATGAGTGTTTTTCTATCCTATAGGTAGATATGGAGGGGCAATGTGGAGTCTCTCTGGAACAAGCCAACGAATATTTTGGGCAGCAGGAGTATGGGAAGGCTGCAGAGTGTCTCAGCAGTCTACTGACCCACGTGCCTGATGCCGTCAGCGAAAGAACCAACCTGCTGAACAGCAGGGCAAACTGTTACCTGCGTATGGTAAGTGCCTTCCTTTATACATTCGGTACCATACAAAGCACTGCCTTCATACTGTAGTAGTACATTCTTATTTAGGACAAAGGAGATTCTATATGACAGCGATGTGTAAGACTTTTCTGTACAGATAGCTAACATTATTTATGCAAAGTATATTTCACTATTTACTCATCTTCTATTTTCCTTTGTGCAGTCAAGTTGTTTTCATTTCTTTAGAAATGTCTGTAAAGTGTAACAGTAACTCTTTTACTACATTAAGCCTTTGTCCTCAAGGAATGTACCAATGGTTTGTCAGTGCAGCTTTCACATGTGTTGAAGTTTGCTGACCCTACAAGATACGGTGCCTGTGTACATACACATGTACTAGTATTGATCTGAAAAACACACCTCCAGATCTCTCTTCTTGAAAATGGATCTGCTATTTTTAGCACAGCTTATAAGTTATACATCATGTACATGTCGTAATAAAGTTGCTTATGAGCAATATGTGTGACAAACGACTTGTGACTGAAAACAATAGCAGTGGAGTTTTGCCTGCCTCGGCTGTGAATGTTCTCAGAATATTTAAGTTTTTCCTTGTGATTTATGAATATGATATCAATCATAAAGTGCATGTCTTAGCAACAGATTATGTTATTAACCATATTATTTTAATTGCACTTTATCCTACAGAAACAATATGAGAAGGTGGTGAATGACAGTGATGAAGGTAACTGATATTTTTCACTCTTGGTTGACATGAAGTTGTTAGTAAATTTCATAAATAGAGTGCCACATTTTGAAGATTTTTCTTTGTAATCTTGTGTTAGCTTTCTTGGGTGCATCACTGTTTGTATCTGATGTACCAGTATGTCTGATGTGTATTCATGGCTTTTTTTTATTATAGTTTTATCTCTGGGTCCAAACATCGAGGCCCTACTGAGGAAGAGTAAGGCTCTGGGAAAGCTGGGAAGATTTCATGAAGCATATCAGGCAGTGGAACAATGTCTGGCTTTAGAACCACAGGTAAGACTCGAACAATTACCAGTTTAAGCAGGGCTGTAACTAGGCACTAGACAATGTAGCTTAAGGCCACACCAATTTGATTTGTTGGTTCTTGGATTTTATTTTTAAATATGAAGTGACAGGGCGAAAGAAATGAAAAATAAAAACAAAGCCTAGGCATCCTATGATAGCTCCAAATGCTATGATTGGACGACATACCAGGTTGGTTTGTAATTCAAACAATGAATTTCAAACTTTTAATCAAACAACTGCATTGATAGATGGAAGAACTGCAACAAGTCTTAAGAGAAGGTCTCAAAAGAAGGGACTTCCTTCAATTGTTTGGGCCAAAATATGAGCATTTTGGAGTTGATTCAGAGCCTGAAGGTTTTTTTAAATCAGAAAAAAGCAAAGCGGGCAAATCCATGAACCAACAAATTCAATTGGTGTGGCCTAATCTGGAGTTGAAAAGGCTTTGCACAAGTTTTGTCAAATGTCTACTAGACTTGAACTCAAACAATGATTGGATGATCTGAATGCTCACCACGTAAGAGAACTGTAAATCAAAGAATCCATATAAATCACATTGCATTATAGCATATCTTCTTTGTTCCAACATAGACATGTGCTCTTTCACGTCCTTGCCCCCACATTGTAAAGCATCACCAAATGCCAGCTGTAGTGTGCTAAAGGTCATGTTTTGTGTTAGCTGGCAGATCAAAAGGTAACTGTCAAAACTGGATGCGTCAATGCGTGGGGGTGGGAGGATTCATATTTCCTGGGGGAGGGGATATGTAAGCCCAAGGCCTAGGAAAAAAATGTTGTGTTTCCTGTTTCAGTCCTGAAAAAAAATTAGCGTCGGTAGGTAGGGATTATCTTTCTTTTTCTTTTTTGGACTTCAGTGATATCTATATGGGGTCCAATTTATACAATACAGTTTAACAAAGTAAAACTTGCATGAGGGCACTTTTATTTTCAATGTCAATGTTAGAAAACCAATTGTACAACGTTTTACCACTCAGATGTCAGATCATTGAGCTAGAAAAGGTTGATCAGCTCATCCCTTGCAGGGGTCCACCCCCCCAAAAAAAGTCTAGGGTCAAGCAGTTTTCTCTAGGGTCGGCCAGGAAACAGGGAACACAACATTTTTTTCCTATGCCCCAATCGTTTGTGTATTGACATTTTCAATACACATCCACATGTGTATAACATTTCTGCTGGTTTTCCTGATAATGACAGAACTCTGGGGCACTAAAGGAGCAGGCTCGGCTCCAGACGGTAGTGGATGCTCTACAGGATGAGGTTAGCTTAACCGTCTTTCATTGTAACCTTCTTATCAGCAGTAGACAGCACATCATGTTTAGCCCATTCATCTTCTAGCTGCACGTTCTGTGCAAATAGTACGTCACAAACACAAGTTGTGTAGGTGGTCTATTTTTACATCCTTTCTTGGAACAGTGAGATAAAGCCCTGTGTTGTCCCCGAGGCTATATTGCCGAGTCAGCATGAGTTGTGTTGGCAGGTTGCTGAGGAGGAGGAGCTGGCAGCAGCAGGGAAGGAGAGGGAGCCTCCCGAGGGCTCGGAGAGGGACTCCCCGAACATGAACGGGTCTCCCAGTAGCAGTGCCAACTTAGGGAAGACAGTCCAGGGCTCAGGCACCGCAACAAGTAGGGTCATGCCTATGTATTGCCAAACTCAAATTTCATTCATCACCAGAAATTTCTAGCATTTCCTTTTAGTAGTTAATGGAATTTTTGTATACAAATTCATTATTTGTTTAGTTGTTTTATGTTGTGTCTTGGTTTACTTATACAACATAAATGTACAAATCATATCATTGAGATGAAATGCTAATTCAAAATAAGCCCAGAATGGTTTATTTTTTCACTGGTACATGTTAACTATGGATGTATTGGAATTTCTATTTATTATCTAAAGATCCAATTACATACTTGTAGTAAAGTAGACTTGATCCTGATGTTTGTTGTACCCTTAGCCACAGATGTGAACCTGTACTGCTCGTACTGTGATGTCCAGTGTCAGACTAAGGTGGATCTTCACCTCCACTGCACCAGCCTGGCACATCAGGCCATCATCATGTCTGACTCAGGCAGAGACTGGAAACACAGACCTCCTCCCAGGGGCATCACAGGGGACGAGTACACACTCTGTCAGGAGTACGTCCCTTACACATTTTGTTATGTTTACCGAAGGAAAACATATTGTTTTTGCTCTGTTTCTTCCTCTTCTTCTTCTCCAAACAGTGACCTATGACCTGACCAATGACATGATTGGTCACCATGGTGACTGGTTTTGGGTTCCATTATGTTGCAATTTCATGGTCTGCTCTGCTCTGCTCCTGTCACCATATACTAGTAGTACATGTATGTGAATGTGTTTGAGTAAGAATTAATAGAGCAGACCATGTCCGAAGGTAAACATTATGCATTTGCTTTGCAAATGTTACTTCTCTAGTTTGGTTTTCCTTTAATGCCCACATACAATCATGATAATGATCATTCTGGCATACTGATTTTCACCTGAGTGAAGTTTGAAAAGTCGTGTTAAGTGCCTTTCCCAAGGGCACAAGATCGGTGGCATGGCAGGATTCGAACCCGGGATCTCTTGGTTCTGAGCCAAATGCTCTGCCGTTATGCCACACAACCCTGCCTTACACTGCACAACCCTGTTTGTAATCAGGGGGATTGGTGCAAGTTTTCGATACATAGAAGGCCTTTTCCTTCAGTTAGATGGTTAGATGATTTGTGTTTGGTTAGATGATTTGTGTTTGTAATTTCAGTCGAATGAAAGTGCTTCATGCAAAGTTGTGTTGCCTCGTACATTCAATGTTGTCATTAACCAGTAGAATGTAATGCTGATAGAGAAAGCAGTAACTCAAGTCGATTAATTGCATTTTAACCATCTCCCTGCTGCCCAACCCTGTCACCAATAGAGAATTGGTATAGCCAAATGGTTGCTTCAGTGTGCTAATGGTTAAAGTACATCTGCAATTCCAGGCACATCAGCCAGGGGAACTGTCAGTTTGGGACCCAGTGTACAGCGGCCCACTCCGAGGATGAGCTGGCAGAGTGGCAGGAGCGTTACCAGTACCGTCAGATCCGTATCCAGCAGGCGCGAGACAGACAGCTGAACGGAGAGTCGTACTCAGAGAAGCTGCTAGAGAGATGGATGTCCTCCTCTACTCCTCACTCTGTGGTACGTGGTACAGCTTTTCATTACATGCTATAGTATGGGTGAAGTGTATTGCTTTCCCTCATGTTTCTTCTTCTTCTTCTCCTCCTGCCATTTCGTTAAATGGATTAATTTTCTTCATTTTTGGGCTAAGTGACCTGAAATTTGGTATGGAGGTTAAGTGGTCAAATACCCTTAAGCAGGTTAGAAATTTTTTGCATGTAGGCTTTTAAAATGGTTTTATTAGGGTTTTTACCATATTTGGTATGCATGACCATTTTTGGAACAAGTGGCATGCATGACCATATTTGGCACACATGACCTACTTTCTCATCAGGTGGGAGTAGTTTCTCCTTGCTGACTGGCTGCTGGGATAATGTGATCAAACTTAGGATAATCAAACAGATACAGGGTTCTATGGAAAGATGATGTCAAAGCAAATACAGGGTGGTATGGATTGTATGGTGAAGGGGAAAGTTTGGAATGGGGAAGAAGAATGGGTGAAATATGCTGTATTTGCTCTTAAGGTAGTGTATAATGGTGCCTGAGGACTTTGGGGACATCTTAAAAATACTAGTTAGAATTACTTTTGGTCATTGAATTTTTTCATATAAGTACCTTATTGCAAGACAATATTTTATGCAAATTTTTATGACGTCACGATGACGTAATCTGGAGTTATGAGCCACGCCCCCTTTTTAGAAAAATCAATTTTCCTGGCCATTGCTTTGATTTTCATTGACCATATTTTGTAGAGAGGCGCACTATAGTGATAGCAAAAAACGTACGTCAGGATTTTTTTCTATCTTTAAATGTTGATTTTTAATGAATTTTTTTCGTAAATTTTAACAGTGCCATACGCCAGCGGCCCTCCCCAGCACATAAAGCGGCGCAGCGTGTCGGCCTGACGTACGTTTTTAGTTTAGAAGCTTATGTTTAAAAGAAAACAATTTTTGGTCCCTTTTCATTAGCAGTTTTGCCACAGTTTTGATCTAAAAATGCTGTATATGCTGTATGGGTTACATAAATGTCCATTTTGGAGCCAAAAAGAGCCGAAATCGCCAGGTTCTGGTCCGCATTCCAAAGGCCCCGATGACTTCCGGTAAAATGCGGGTCATTGACCCTACAGCACGCTGTATTTACCATACTGAGCCGCGATTTAGAAAAACTGATCGGGGATATGTTCAGTAAAAAGAACAGCCCGAACATCCCCATTCTTTTAGCGTGGGGGAGTCACGTGACCAAACCAAAATGGCGGACGACGACGTGGATGCCGCGAAGGACGCTGTGTGCTTTGCGGCAACATTTGGGCCGCTAGACAATCTTTTAAACGGCTATACCCTACGTAGTTTTGCAGGTGGACTTTCATGGACTATTCTGAGACCTTTCTGGAGAAAAACCGTCCGCGTTTTCTGGAGTTACGGACTTGTTTTTGATGCCTACCCCCGAAGTTCTTTGTTGTGTTACGGAAACAGCAACATACTCGGAAAAAAGACTGAAAAGTTACCGGAGTAGATAGCCCTGGAGAAAAGCCTGCCCGTACGTGGTATGAGATTACTAGCGAATATAATTTTGTTGATTATGTGAATTTCTGTTGAATGTTGTCCTAGTAGACGTGTGCTTACAGTATATGATTTTTTTTACGTACGGAGTTTTATCTGCAAATATGGACGATCCGTTATAAGCTGCCACCGCTGTAAACCGTAAAGATATGTTCGTCGTTACAGTAAGATTGTGTATGCATTCCGCTCTAAGATAGCTTGAAGTTTGTTTGTATTGTATTTCTTTAAATAAAAAAAAGAACGTTGCAGATCGGAAATCAGTTCTTGTGTCATGTTTGTTCAAGTACTAGTATCTTCTTCCTGCAACTGCATATAACAGT
>NW_017802647.1:869901-873904 GCF_001625305.1 Branchiostoma belcheri | reverse complement strand
TCTCACTTAATCACTACATTAACCTATTACAGTCTGCACATGTTTTTATCATTGATAGATGACAAAATGAGGAGTGATTGTTTGAACCCGCTCTAACTGTTTGTGTACTTGTCTTAAATTTTTTTTCCCTCCGAATTCCACCCCCCCCCCAGCCTGGAGTGTACCTGTCCCGCGTGGCGCTCCTGTATGACGTGCACCGGTCACACTTCCACCTGGCGAGCGTGACGAGTAACGGTGACCAGCAGGAGACCAGTCACAACCTGCCGCCTATGTGCCAGGAGTGGAGCGCCAGCGGCACCGACCCGCCCGGCTCCCCCACCAGCCCCGTCACCTACACCATCCGCCTGGGCTTCAACACCGGCATCTACGGCACCTTCCGCCAGTCCGCCGTGTTCGACTTCGGGGGCAGCCAGGAGCCGGTGCTGCTGCAGCGAGTCTGCGTGGACGTGGCATCGTCAGAAGAAATGAACCGGCTAAATCAGGTACGGAACAGTCAGCACATCGGCAGAACGTACTGCACCTGCACAAAACCCGTAATGTATTATGCACAGCACTTTGGCAGAACGTCTTATTTAAGGTCATATTTGCACATATAAGGTTAACATCCCATCTGTAGTTTTCAAATGTTGTGTTGGAAAAGATGTTGTCTGCAACAGGCGAAATTCTGATGCACTGTTATTGTAGTGTTTATGCAGAAAATTTGACTCCAAGATTTATTTGTAACTTTAGCATTTATTGTATTTAGATATAACAATGATCTGACAGTCCTACATTTCAGCCTACATTGTGCATAATTATGCTGTAGTCTTACACAATATGTTTGTACTTGTTAGTTGAGAAAGTGTTGTGGGCAATTGTCAAGATCTTCTTGGAACTTCTTTGTGTTTTTTGTTATTTTTTGAAATAAAAAAAATTAAAAGAAAGAAATTAAAAATTGTGAAGATTATTTTTAAAATTGGGTGTGTAAGATGCAGTCCTTACTGTGTTTTCCTACAGGTTCGAAACAGCATGTTGTGTGTCGGGGAACGCTGGAGCAACACCAACAAGACCATCATCGAGTTCCTTCCCAAGCCGGCAGACGCCACGGAAAATGACAAGGGCCTGATGTCGTTCTACACGCCGCCCGCCTCTCCCGATCAGCTGTTTACACGAGAAGTGCTGGACGGGCCGCTGACCAAGAACAACTACAAGGGCCGGATGCACGACCTGCTGTACATTGAAGAGATGGCACAGTACAAGGAGATCAGCAGGTACACTTTAAGTCAAGCTTATTAAAGTTAAAGGCTATTTTTCTGAAATTTTTATATGGTACGGGACATATCCTGAAGGTTTGAAAATTAATATTGCATCACCTTGCTTTTTATAATGTGATATTACTTCTGTCTATTATTATTTTTTTAAAATTCTATTTACTTCATCTTCACCACAAAACAAGGCTCATGAGAGCTACTCAAATGTTTTGGGTTACTGTGCAGCCAGTGAGGACAGATGTTTGTTGGCCTTAGACTTGAAAAGTGTCAGGTTATACCCATTTGGGAAACAATCACGTGGTAGCTTGTTCCATAGTGTTCGAGGGAAGAAGCCCAAGACTCCGTAGTAGATAATGAAAAACACTCCTCTCCAGAAAATCATTGTACAGGGTAGAAAAAAATGCACAGATTATATATGTTATACAGGCAAACATAACTGAAGGCCGTTCCTTGACAGGTTCAACATGAAGGTTCAGCTTCAGCTGGTAAAGAGTTTTATGCTGCTGCCGGGGACCAGCGGGGCGAAGTACGCCCAGTCAGGGGAGCTGTACTCACGGGTCAAACTCATAGAAGACCTGTCAGAGGACACCATGGCAGGAAGACTCATACTCAACAGGTAGGGCCTTAACTTATTTGTTTGGTTGCCTTTTATTGTCAGTAGTCAGGAGTGATTCATATGGTAAGTATTTACTGTGAAGAAGGATTCAAGAGGCATATACAACAATGTACCTGTTACCTTTGCTGAAGGAATTCATTTTTTAAAGTTTGGCAGGAAATTGCAATGTTTGACATTTCAGCAATTCACGCCTGGCAAGGTTGACAGAAAAATTATGCTCATACTACTTTTTTGTTTGAGGTTTGCAAGATAACAGCCATACTTGTGGAAAATACTGTGTACTTAAGCCATCTGTAAATGTCATATATTTTATATTACCCTGATGTAATTTTACTCAGTATCATCTACTTTCAACAACCAAAAAGTTATTCAGAGCATCAATGCTAACTGGAAAGCCCTTCTGTATCTGTCTGTATCTGTATATCCGGTATAATCGCCCTTCAGCGTAACATATCAGCTTTGCAGGCACGCGGCGCGGTGGCAGCTGTCTATCTTACACCGAAGGACTTGTTACATCTAACCCTTGAACTTCTAACTCTAGACATTGCTTAAAGCTATCTAATGACAATACCTCTACTGTACTTGGTGACAGCGAGTTCCACTCTGCGATAGTTCTAGGAAATAATGAATTCTTGAACACCTCAATCCTTGGTTGATAACTCTGGTACTTGTGTCCAGTGTCCAGGCTGTTTTGCTGGCGCCCATGGCGGGGAAGGACTCGTCTCCCGATACTATCTACGAGGCAGTGGTGGAGGAGAAGGGGAAGGGGTTCATATTCCTGCGCCTGTCTGCCACCTGTGTGGCGGACCTCAAGCTGATGGCAGACAAGGACATGAAGGCAGAGATGCAGCTACAACTCAACAGGTTTGATCAGGCTCTTGCACTGAAATAATAGATAATGTCTAATAGAATTTGTTTAAAGTTAAAACTTATTATCCAACACAATAAAGTTCTATCACCTGGAGCTTTCAACCAGTCACTCTGGTCTTCCTCAGTAGACTGACCCAGTGATGCTTGTAACGTGGCCTCTCTGAAGTACATGTATGATGTCAACACTGGGTCAAAGGTAATATCTGGTAGACAATGTCGACCCCCATGGCGGTTGAGTGAAGGGTGATGGGCCCTGATGTAAATAGCCTCTTTCACCCCCTTCAGGAAAGTCTTGTTCAGTGTCCAATATTCTTACAGTGTCCAGTGAAACAAAATGTCTAACAGTATTTGTTTGTTTGAGGCCTTGAATTGTTAAATCTTTGTAGCACATAGACTCAAGGGATGATTTAATAGTTCAGGATAGACATTACCGTGTACATTATGTAGCTGTATATCTTTTTGTTTGTTTACTTATTGTCGTGATGCTGCACCTCTCCCAGGTTACCCATATGTGAGATGCACTTTGCAGTAGACAAGGTGCCAGACATGTCCATCCTCTTCCCGGAGGTGCAACGTCCCACTAACATTCCATGGAATCCACACAGGTAAGTCATCCTGCAGCCCAGTTGTGAGTCCAATATGCCTGTGCTTTTTTATATGTCACTAAGGCCACACCAATTTAATATCTTGGTTAACGGATTTTTCTAGAAAAATAATGGAGCGGGCGGGCGAAAAAAAATAAAAAATAAAAACAGGCCTAGGCATCCTATTATGGCCCAAAATGGTACGATAGGAGCCATGAAGTCAACACACCAGGCTGGTTCAAAATTTAAACAATGAATTTTGAACTTTTAATGATACCATTGCATTGAAAGATGGAATAACTGTAACAACTAGGATGAAAAGGACTGTTTTCAACTGTTCAGGGCAAAATATGAGCATTTTGCAGTTGATTCTGAATTTTTATTTTTATTTGCAAATCAGCAAAAAATGAAGCGGCGAATCCGTTAACCAAGAAATTAAATTGGTGTGGCCTAAGTATTTTTTTTATAAAACAGCAGGGTTGAGGAGATTTCTGTGATTTCATGCTATGTGCACACATACAGTAATCTCATTCCTAAACATCAGCAAAATAAACTTTTGATAAATTTCTTGACTACATACATTCCTTTCCATTATTGAAAGAGGATGATTATAAGAACTTGGAAACCTAGTAAACTCAATAAATATATTTTGTTTGTTTGTTTGTTTGTTTGGTTGGTTGGTT
>NW_017802647.1:850714-869881 GCF_001625305.1 Branchiostoma belcheri | reverse complement strand
AAAGATATGTTCGTCGTTACAGTAAGATTGTGTATGCATTCCGCTCTAAGATAGCTTGAAGTTTGTTTGTATTGTATTTCTTTAAATAAAAAAAGAACGTTGCAGATCGGAAATCAGTTCTTGTGTCATGTTTGTTCAAGTACTAGTATCTTCTTCCTGCAACTGCATATAACAGTTACTACCGGTAGTATATTTACAAACATTTTGCAGTCAAAACAAACTCAAACGTTCTTTTTGGCAGTCAAATGTTTTTTTCATAGGAAGTTGTTGGCGTAATCCATGCCTTTTTCTTGGTGATTTCTGTGGTATATTTCCAGTTGAATATGTGTTCCGACTTGATTAGCCGGCATGGCAGGTTTTCGTAAATTCTTTGCAGTTGGCAGATTTTGGTTACTTAGCGGTCTACAAATAACACGGTGTACTGTATTTACAAACGCTCTAAGTATCAGGAAAATTGTCTTTTCCTTTCCCAATGGCAAAGTGAAGCTCACACACACTGTGACAGTTCACATTCCTTGCTTCAAGTGGCCCAGCGGACTCGTGCTTTCGCTTCAGAGGGGCCAGGGGGTGTGCACATTATTTGGAAGAGCACTCCATATTTGGAAGAGCACTCCATATATGGGAGCCCGGATGGTAGATGGCGCGTAAAAATTGCGAACTTTGTCGTTCAATTTCGCGGTCAAAATGTGGCCCTGGCAAAAAATATGTTATAGATTATAAAAATAGACCAAAAAGTCTACCATGTCAGATAGAGTTTTTTTTCTATACTAGTATTTCCAAAAAGTCCTCAGGCACCCTTCAATATGACCTTAAGCAAATGTTGGCCTTTCTAGTATTGAATATTTTTTTCCCATTTTATTGTTTCTGCACTTCAATCAGAATAGAAGCAAGTGACGTTTAGCTTGTAATAACTATGGGATGATGATGTTCATGACCTCTCTGTGCAGATGAATGAACATGTAGAAGGAGTGATGGTAACGACTGACAACAAGCTGAATGTGTCTGTGAGCAGTAAGCAGGCCTCCCATGCCTGGACTTTCACCCTCAACTGTAAGGTACGGTTTTCACCCTTCAACTTTATGCAGAGTTTCTCATGGGTATGTGGTGATGCATAATCACTTACTTTTATTGAGAATACCTGGAATTGTAACTTTGTGTCCCAGGAAGTTGTGGAGATGGTTAATGGTATCACCTTGAAAAGGATGAATTGAACTGTGTCTCACTTAATCACTACATTAACCTATTACAGTCTGCACATGTTTTTATCATTGATAGATGACAAAATGAGGAGTGGTTGTTTGAACCCGCTCTAACTGTTTGTGTACTTGTCTTAAATTTTTTTCCCTCCGAATTGCAACCCCCCCCAGCCTGGAGTGTACCTGTCCCGCGTGGCGCTCCTGTATGACGTGCACCGGTCACACTTCCACCTGGCGAGCGTGACGAGTAACGGTGACCAGCAGGAGACCAGTCACAACTTGCCGCCCATGTGTCAGGAGTGGAGCGCCAGCGGCACCGACCCACCCGGCTCCCCCACCAGCCCCGTCACCTACACCATCCGCCTGGGCTTCAACACCGGCATCTACGGCACCTTCCGCCAGTCCGCCGTGTTCGACTTCGGGGGCAGCCAGGAGCCGGTGCTGCTGCAGCGAGTCTGCGTGGACGTGGCATCATCAGAAGAAATGAACCGGCTAAATCAGGTACCGAACAGTCAGCACATCGGCAGAACGTACTGCACCTGCACAAAACCCGTAATGTATTGTGCACAGCACTTTGGCAGAACGTCTCATTTAAGGTCATATTTGCACATATAAGGTTAACATCCCATCTGTAGTTTTCAAATGTTGTGTTGGAAAAGATGTCGTCTGCAACAGGTGAAATTCTGATGCACTGTTATTGCAGTGTTTATGCAGAAAATTTGACTCCAAGATTTATTTGTAACTTTAGCATTTATTGTATTTAGATATAACAATGATCTGACAGTCCTACATTTCAGCCTACATTGTGCATGATTATGCTGTAGTCTTACACAATATGTTTGTACTTGTTAGTTGAGAAAGTGTTGTGGGCAATTGTCAAGATCTTCTTGGAACTTCTTTGTGTTTTTTGTTATTTTTTGAAATAAAAAAAATTAAAAGAAAGAAATTAAGAATTGGGTGTGTAAGATGCAGTCCTTACTGTGTTTTCCTACAGGTTCGAAACAGCATGTTATGTGTCGGGGAACGCTGGAGCAACACCAACAAGACCATCATCGAGTTCCTTCCCAAGCCGGCAGACGCCACGGAAAATGACAAGGGCCTGATGTCGTTCTACACGCCGCCCGCCTCTCCCGATCAGCTGTTTACACGAGAAGTGCTGGACGGGCCGCTGACCAAGAACAACTACAAGGGCCGCATGCACGACCTGCTGTACATTGAAGAGATGGCACAGTACAAGGAGATCAGCAGGTACTTCTTCAGTCTCATTATTATATGTTTCTAGATTTTATTATATGCAAAATGCTGTTTTCCTTAAATTTTCATATGGCGCAGAATATATCCCGAAGGCTTGAAAATGCTTTTTTGCTTGCTTTTTTTCAGTATGACATTTCTTTGTTTATTATTGTTTTTTCCACAAGACTCCTTAGTATATAATGAAAAACTTAAACTTAAGAACTTTTAATCAAACCACTGCACTAATAGATGGAAAAATTGTAACAACTAGGAAGAAAAGGACCTTTCTCAACCGTTGGGGGCAAAATATGAGCATTTTCTAGTTTTTCAGGAACCAAAATTTTTTTTTCTAAATCAGAGAAAAATAAAGAGGCAAGTCCGAGAACCAACTAATTAAATTTGTGTTGCCTTATCCAGAAAATCATTGTATAGAGTAGTAATCCAGAGGTGTAAAAACAGTCTATCAACACGGAAAAGCCAAAAAAAGGGGCAGATTATATATGTTACAAACAGACTTAACTGAAAGCTGTTCCTTTACAGGTTCAACATGAAGGTACAGCTGCAGCTGGTGAAGAGTTTCATGCTGTTGCCGGGGACCAGCGGTGCCAAGTACGCCCAGTCAGGCGAGCTGTACTCACGGGTCAAACTCATAGAGGACCTGTCAGAGGACACCATGGCAGGAAGACTCATACTCAACAGGTAGGGCCTTAACTTATTTGTTTAAAGTTTGGTTGCCTGTCATTGTCAGTAGTCAGGAGTGATTCATATGGTAAGTATTTACTGTGAAGAAGGATTCAAGAGGCATATACAACAATGTACCTGTTACCTTTGCTGAAGGAATTAATTTTTTAAAGTTTGGCAGGAAATTGCAATGTTTGACATTTCAGCAATTCACGCCTGGCAAGGTTGACAGAAAAATTATGCTCATACCACTTTTTGTTTGAGGTTTGCAAGATAACAGCCATACTTGTGGAAAATACTGTGCACTTAAGCCATCTGTAAATGTCATATATTTTATATTAACCCTGATGTAATTTTACTCAGTATCATCTACTTTCAACAACCAAAAAGTTATTTAGAGCATCAATGCTAACTGGAAAGCCCTTCTGTATCTGTCTGTATCTGTATATCTGGTATAACCGCCCTTTAGCGTAACACACCAGCTTTGCAGGCACGCGGCGCGGTGGCAGCTGTCTATCTTACACCGAAGGACTTGTTACATCTAACACTTGAACTTCTAACTCTAGACATTGCTTAAAGCTATCTAATGACAATACCTCTACTGTACTTGGTGACAGTGAGTTCCACTCTGCAATAGTTCTAGGAAAGAATGAATTCTTGAACACCTCAATCCTTGGTTGATAACTCTGGTACTTGTGTCCAGTGTCCAGGCTGTTTTGCTGGCACCCATGGCAGGGAAGGACTCGTCTCCCGACACCATCTACGAGGCGGTGGTGGAGGAGAAGGGGAAGGGGTTCATCTTCCTGCGCCTGTCTGCCACCTGTGTGGCGGACCTCAAGCTAATGGCAGACAAGGACATGAAGGCAGAGATGCAGCTACAACTCAACAGGTCTGATCAGGCTCTTGCACTGAAATAATAGATAATGTCTAATAGAATTTGTTTAATGTTAAAACTTATTATCCAACACAATAAAGTTCCATCACCTGGAGCTTTCAACCAGTCACTCTGGTCTTCCTAGTGAGTAGACTGACCCAGTGAGGCTTGTAACGTGGCCTCTCTGAAGTACATGTATGATGTCAACACTGGGTCAAAGGTAATATCTGGTAGACAATGTCGACCCCCATCGCGGTTGAGTGAAGGGTGATGGGCCCTGATGTAAATAGCCTCTTTCACCCCCTTCAGGAAAGTCTTGTTCAGTGTCCAATATTCTTACAGTGTCCAGTGAAACAAAATGTCCAACAGTATTTGTTTGTTTGAGGCCTTGAATTGTTAAATCTTTGTAGCACATAGACTCAAGGGATGATTTAATAGTTCAGGATAGACATTACCGTGTACATTATGTAGCTGTATATCTTTTTGTTTGTTTACTTATTGTCGTGATGCTGCACCTCTCCCAGGTTACCCATATGTGAGATGCACTTTGCAGTAGACAAGGTGCCAGACATGTCCATCCTCTTCCCGGAGGTGCAACGTCCCACAAACATTCCATGGAATCCACACAGGTAAGTCATCCTGCAGCCCAGCTGTGTCCAATATGCATTGTACTTTTGTATATGTCACTAAGTAATATTGTGATAAAACAGCAGGGTTGAGTAGATCTCTGTAATTTCATACTATGTGCACACATACAGTAGATTCATTCATAAACATCAGCAAAATGAACTTTTGATAAATTTCATATTTTCTTTACTCCTTGCATTTATCCCATCAAAAGAGGAGGAACTTGGCAACCTAGTAAACTCAGGAAATATATTCTGTTTGTTTGTTTGCTTTGTTGGTTGGTTGCTTGTTTGTTTGCAAAGTGCTAATGTTTGCATACAGCATATTAAAAGGGTGCATGTTGGTCTACTTGTTGAACAGACAGTGGAGTGAAGATCTAGACCTGCGGCTGAATGCCAAGCAGAAGGAGGCGATCCTGGCCATCACGTCGTCCCTGACGGTGCCCCTGCCTCCCATCCTGCTGTGTGGACCCTTCGGCACAGGGAAGACCTTCACCCTGGCTCAGGCAGCCAAACAGATCCTCAAACAACCCAACACTCGCATCCTCATCTGTACACATTCCAACAGGTGAGGAAATCATAATATGCAAATCTTTATGTCTTAACATATTCGCTGGGTATGGATCCGCTGGGGAAGACGGATGCCCAAAGTGTGGGTCTCAGATTCGCAACCTGTTCTGTTATCCACCTTAAACAAACCCAAGCGAAGGCCATCATGTCAACCCTCCTCAGGTGTAGGAACTGACATGGTCTCAATTGTCTCTCGAGACAGAAGGATGCCAACCATTACTTATTTGCATATCAATCATTAGTCCATGCTTATGAACCTGCCTTTCTCCTGCAAGTCTCTAGTGTCACTGCATGACAAAAGGTACTGGATGCTACCTGAAACGTCTGACCATTTCCAAAATTATATCCAGTTGCTTGAGAAACTGTTTCTTGGCATTTCTGAACAGTTACCAAGAAATTTCACATAATATTTTATTATGCATATGGAAACAAATTGTAACTTTCATTTAATTTGTATCCTTCTCCCTGCTAACTAACTCCATAACCAATAGAGAAATGGGAGCCAAGGCACTGCTTCAGTGTGTTAAAGGTTATACTGTATTGACAAGGTTTCTTGTACTGCTTCTGCAGTGCTGCTGATTTGTATATCAAGGAGTACCTCCACCCTTACGTCCTGACCAACCACGAGGAGGCGCGCCCTCTCAGGGTGTACTACCGGAACCGCTGGGTGCGGACGGTCCACCCCATCGTGCAGGGCTACTGTCTGATCTCCGACAGCGGCTACAACTTCAGGATGCCGACGCGGGAGGACGTGATGAAACACCGCATGGTGGTGGCCACCCTCAGTACCTCACGCTACCTCTGTCATCTGGAACTGGACCCAGGTATTCTACAGTCTCAGCAACTGTGAGATAGAGTAAAACACTCATGCAAACTATTGTAATAGTCTACTTTTGGTTTAAGTGTTGATTATGTAGTGAGGTACAACAAGAAAGAGTATTGGAAGAGTACTGGAAGCTCTGTTCCATTAGATGGATACTAAAACTGTTGAAGGGCTATAGTTGAAAGTGAAGAGAATTACAATGTACATCTATTGACGTAAACAAGCATTGATAAATATTTGGTTATACCCTTGATTGCTATTGCACAACAGCATGAATAGTGTCAGATCAAGAACTGGTATAACAACAAGTATAAGTTGATCCTAAAGAGACACACATTTGTAGTGCCCAGCCCACCATTGTGTGTTTCCCCAGGCACCTTCACTCACATCCTGGTGGACGAGGCAGCCCAGGCCATGGAGTGTGAGACCATCATGCCCGTTGCCTTGGCAACAAGCTCCACCCGCATCGTCCTGGCAGGAGATCACATGCAGGTTTGTCACACCACTTGTACATGGTTACTGTATTTCTTTCAATAAAGGACGCACCCCAAATGAAGGACACACCCCCGATTTGGGCTTCATCGGAAGCCCCTTCTTGCCAGCTGAGATAGTCAACAGGAAAACCTGAATAAAGTGCGCACCCCCATTTCATGGGTTTGCCGGGCGCCGCAATCCCCGCGAATCCCCCATACTTGATTGCACCGCACATAATAAAGTCCCAATATTTTTCTTTTGTTACGCAACATCACTGGCTATGAATTTTTTTTAGCGAAACAATTTACAGTGATTCGGGGTCAACATTTCGTTGGTTGCAGTTAAAAATTCGCACCAAGGCTCGCGCTGAGAATCTCATCCATGGATTTACTTTTTCCAAGTTACAGTGACATTGAGGAAAAGACAATCCAATGCTTGGAGCTTGCGTCAGAAATTTCTCTGCGAATTGAAGGATTGTGTTCAGTCTTGCTGCCAGAAAATGCTAACCATGCCTTTCACTGTGTTTTCTGTACAGCTGAGCCCTCATGTGTACTCAGACTTTGCCCGTGAGAGGAACCTCCACATGTCCTTACTGGAGCGGCTGTACCATGCCTACCCCTCCAACCACCCCTGTAAGATCCTCCTGGTGGAGAACTACCGCTCACATCAGGTAGGGGGCGTTAGTGCAAGTGTACCATTCATCCACAGTCACACTTTGAGATTATTGATATCTACAGTGGAACCCATATACAAGTGACCACCTTAATGTAAGGACCAAATAGCCAATGTAATCACCCTTTGGGGGTTTTCCCTTTGACACAAGCATTTTGAATCCTGACCACCTGTTCACATTGACCAAATCTGATCAGTTTCATCAGTGGTCTTGGGTAATTTTAGCTGTAAAGACAAATTGTATGGACAGTTGTGCATCAGGGTGAGATTTGTACCAATGCCAGACTGATTTGTCAGTTAATATAATGACCACTTGCTAATAAACTTCAAGCAAGGACAATGTAGTAAAAGAAAAAAGAAATATTTGTGATTGGCTAATCATTTATTTGTTCTGTCTCCAGAGTATCATTGAGTACACATCCAAGTTGTTCTATGAAGGGAAGCTGGTGGCGAGCGGTAAGCAGCCACGACACAAGGAGCACTTCCCTCTCACCTTCTTCACAGCCCGTGGGGAGGATGTACAGAACCAGAACAGCACCTCCTTCTACAATAATGCAGAGGTTAGGGCTAGTCCATTATGGGATAACAAAAGGGGGGCAGTCAGAACAGTGTAAATCCTACCTATACCTGCACAGTGTAATTTTGTGTTCGTGTGCATGCGTATGCGTGTACGTGTACATGCGTCTGTGTGTACGTGTGCATGTGTGTGTGCGTACGTGCATGTGCGCACATTCTAAAAGAGCCACTCAAGGTTAGGGGCTACAAAAAATCAGATTATTGATGAGTGAAAAATAACATGTACATTTGTACCTGTATTTACCTTATAACATTTGACCATGGTAAGTTAGTTTGTAGTTTCAGTTTGGAATTATCCATTGTTCGACTATAAAAAACTATTTCATGTTTGTTAATGTACCTGAAAGATGTACGTAGATGTTACAGATTACATAATCACCCGTGGCTGTTTGCTGCCATCTGTTACAGGTGTTTGAGGTTGTGGAGCGTGTGAAGGAACTGCAGGATAAGTGGCCAGAGGAGTGGGGTCCCGTGGACGAGTCCAGCATCGGAGTGGTCACTCCGTACTCGGACCAGGTCTTCAGGATCCGTGGAGAGCTACGCAAGAAGCGACTATACAATGTCAGCGTAGAGAGGGTTCTCAACGTTCAAGGTTAGAGAACCAGAACAACTATTCTTGCTGTTTCTTTTGTAGTTTGTATGAAGTGTTCTTTTAAAGAAATAAAAACAGTGTACCTAATAGCTATAGCACTGGAAAGCCGTTTTTAATCTTCTATAGTAAATCAGTTGTAATCCTGGTGCAGACGATTAGAAAGCACACAGTACAAAACCACACAGCCATGTGCTTGTTCAAAACACTCTTCGTGCTCATTAATCTGCAATAGTAAAATATTTCTTGATTCCTGTTCTTGTAGGGAAGCAATTCCGTGCACTGTTTCTGAGCACCGTCCGAACCCGACACACGTGCAAGAGCGTCTCAGAAAGTGTCAGCAAGGAGCAGGAGCTTGACTACGGCTTCTTGTCTGATGCCAAGCTGCTGAACACTGCCATAACTCGTGCTCAGTCCCTCGTGGCTGTGGTAGGCGACCCTGTAGCTGTACTCTCTATTGGCAAGTGCAGGTGCGTAGAGTCATGTTTACGATGACTGTGGTGACTTGATTTCATTAGCTAGTCTGCTGTTCATGTATTTCTTGTTTCATTTTTGCAAGCATTTCCTTTGTTGTTTAATTGCTGCATATGTGTTTGCACAACATTGATTAATCTACATGCTGATAGAACCTGGTTACATCCATACATCCTCTGCTACAGTTCATCTTATATTAGTTTTCATTGTTAGTTTTCATCATTAGATACATTAAGTAATAGTATGCATATCTTGTATTACTAAATCAAATGGAGATTCCCAATAAATAAACAAACAAACAAGTCCATGCGTGCTTGTGTTGATGACAGGAAACTGTGGGATGTGTACCTGGAGAAGTGTAGCGAGGCGGCCAGCCTGCACGGCATCACCTGGGCCGCCATCAAGGCCCAGCTGGACGGAGTGGAGCTGAAGAAGACGTACGTGCTGAACCCGCTGGCGCCCGAGTTCATCCCGCGGGCCCTACAGATGGCCCAGATGGCACGAGCGCCCAGGAACTGGAACGTGTCTCCACGAGGGGCGCAGCCGTTCCTACCCCGCCACCCGGCAGACGGACAGGTACCCATCGGCCCAACGGGGAGCCCCATGCGGGCCTTCACGCCACCTGTCGCTCCTCGTCCAACCTTCGGGAAGCCCCCCAGCCCTGTGCAGCGCATCGACCCGTACACCGGCGCTAGCTTACTGTACGTGCCTTCAGCGTATGGCAGTAACATGCTCCTGCCCATCCGGCCCTTCCGACCCATCCCCCCGCACTACAACACCCACATGCTGCTCCCCGTAGACCCACGGGTCTTCCCCCACCACCCCATCATGCACCCCTTCGCTGTGAACCCACTGCTGCAGCAGCAGGGTGCCGTGGCCCCTCCCACGTCAGGCGCCCACCCGACCACCCCCACTCCCACCAGCATGGCAGACCAGGGGCAGGGGGATGCCAGTCGGGGTGGGACTGTGGCCGGCCAGGGTCCTGACAGACCGCGGGGGACAGATAGACAGGACATATCTCCTACTGCTGGTAGTGGATCCTCCAGTCAGAAAAGACGGGGGCCAGACGGAGCCAGCGCTCCAAACAACAACCCTGCGACGTCCCGTGGCTTTGTGTTCAACCACACGGCGCGAAACATCCAGCCCAGACCCAGTCCTACGAACCAGTCGGCTAGTGGTAGTGAGTCCCCCACATCGCCTCTCATGCCCCCCTCCCACCCTCACCCACAAGGAGCAGCCCCACCCGTCTCACCTTACAGGGAAAACCCCCAGCAGGGGAGACAGTTCAACCTGCAGACCAGAGTAATGGAGGAGTCCCAGCGTTACCCTGGCATGGCGCCACCAGTTGTGGAAGGGAGAGTTCAGGAACACCCGGAGGGAAGGGAGCCAGGGGTGGGGAGTGCCAGTAACGCCCGGCTGGGGATGTTCGGTGGGCTGGGCGGCGGGAACACGCGGCGAAACCTGGAGCAGATGTTCGAGGCACAGCGGCTGAGCGAGGCGGCGGAACAGCAGAGACAGCAGCAGGCTGGGTGGAGAGGGAACCTGCCGCCTGGCAGCATGGCACAGCAGGAGGCACAGCACCACATAGCCAGGTCAGGCAAACTATACACCTGCAAGCTGCGACTCAACGTATATGTAGATATTTACACTTGTTTGTCTGGTTGCATTTATACCTGTTTGCCTCCGTCATTTACATATCATATACATAGTTTTTGGATAAATACCTGTTCAACTAATTCTGCTAATCGCTGACAAAAAGTGGATGCTACTTGAAACGTCTGACAGTTTTGAACATTCATCCAGTGAGAACAATTTCCTTGTGTACTCATTACCTGGATGTCTAACCTTCATTGACATGACTGGTTGTAAAGATCTTTGCACTGACGTTGTAACCATGCTGATAAGAACCTGTACCTGTAACTTTGATGTACAAAATTAGTCCATATACAGATGTATTTGTACTGAATGCTCCACAGATACACGGGCCAGCCCCTGCGGCCTGCAGGTCCCAACATGTTCCCTCCTGAACACCTCAGCCCAACGTCCCAGCCAGGCCCGGGTCCACTGGGCGGCCCTCACATGGGCAGCATGGACCAGAGACAACAAGGTACTGTATATCATTGACATATCATGTGTGTGTGAACATATGTGTCCTTTATGTAGTAATGTACCAGATGTTTGCAGTGGTTTTATCTCTAAATCATTGTAGGGACACCTTGACCATACTATAAAATGTATCACTGCAAATAGGATTTTTGTATTTTTATTGTGTTACCTCATTGTTACTATCACAAACTTCATACAGCGCAAAAGCCTCCTTTCCCCTCCTTCCGCAAAATAAAGTCCCTGCAAAAACACAGTATACCAATCATTTTGACTTCATCATTATCTGCTTTGTTAAAGTGTTCAATGTTTATTTTGGGTCCTGTTGCTATAATGTGTTAGTGTTGTCCAGTTCAGGACATGCCTGCTATGTTTGAATTGTGACCCTTGTTAATGTGTGAGTTTGGTCCTGTTTGTCTGGTTCAGGATTTCCTAGAGGTGTACCACCTGAAGGGAGGTTTATGCAGCAAGGCCTAAACAGTCGCTGCCCTGGCACTGCACCTACTATAGGGGACCAACACTTCACCACCGGTGCCCAACTCACTGGGAACAGGGACTCCAGACAGGTCAGTGCCGGTGGACAGCTGTTCCTCCGAGGGGACCAGCCCTTCCGCGGAGCCAGCCTTGGCATGGGAGCAGATGGACAACCCATGGGCAGTGGAGCTCTGAACATGGGAGGCTCAAACCAACCTCCCGGTCGAGGAAACCAGATGTTGGAGAGGGCTAATGTTCCACTTGGTGGTAGTGGCCAGGCTGTCGGTGGTGTGAACCAAGCCATTGGTGGCCCTAACACAGGCGGACGGCTGATGCCAACAGAGATGCAAGCAGGCATGCACAGGGGAAGTGGGACGGACAACACCAGTGTTAACCGTGGTTACAACAACGCCATGCCGGTCCCGAGCCTCAGCGAGAACAGTGCGCTCGCACAGTTAGCTCTGGAGCAGCAGCGTCAGGGTCCCAACAGTCGCTACAGCTACCAGCCGCCGCCCAGATTCATCCGGCAGCAGCAGGCCAAGGCTCAGCAGGACTTCCCCCCCACCCCCGGGTCAGCCCCTGCCCAGCCGGCAGACAGCCACAGGACGAGGGAGGGGACACCGCTGTACCAGCGACAGGTGGCCCGAGGGGGGGAGGTACAGCAGCCGATTGGCAGATATCTCCCTGGACAGCCACCACAGCAAGGACAGCCTTTCCTAACACCCAGCCAAACAGAACAGCGGCAGCATCTCCAGGCAGATATACCTGAAGCACTACGCTTTCTTACACAGGTACCACCCCAGGTCATCAACTTTATGTTGTCTTGTAGTCAATAATTATAAGGTTTAGTGCTGTTCAAGCATTACGTGGGAGGGGGGGGGAGCAGTTTGAAGGTTTGGATTGTATGGTTCAGAAAAAGCTAATACATGGAGAGATGGAAATTAAATGGAAAGAAATGTAAAAATGTTGCTGACCACCTCTTACAACTTAGATACCTTTACAGGTGAATAAGACTTTATCTAGATATGATTGTTAAAGAAGACATTTCAGAATATGTCTGGTCTTGCCTTACATTTCTAAAACAACATCCGTAAGCAGGGGTACAGGGAAAACTTCTTGTCTAACATTACACTAATCTCCCTGCAGTTCCCACAGCCTGCTGTGAGTGCCCAGGCGGCGCCCCCGGTTCGCCAGGAGACCGCCAGCGCTACTCCTACCACCATGTCCTACGCCAACGTGGTCCGAGCGCCGCCGCGACCAAAGAACCCCTCCCAGCCTGGCCAGGACAACAAGGGCAGCAAACCACTCGCGTTGGATGCCAACGTAGGCTACGTATCAGGCACCAACGGACTGTACACTTACTTCAAATAATGGGGCACCACTGTACATGACATACCACATTGTACATCTCATTCTCCAATGTAATTACTGTACATAACTGCATAAATCATACCTATAGCAAAAATACACAAAAAAATGCTGTACATAGCTATTCCATGAAAAATTTACAAATCTATTATTTCTGTTTAAACATTTGCATTAGGGCCTATTTATTTCGATTTATGATATTTAAGCATTACACTGAAGTATTACTGTCGTGAATGTATGATCACGTTAGATCTTTGACTATTCCTTTGATAAGGAAGTTCTGCTTTGTGAATGCTGGTCATATTTAAGGATGAAGCAATACAAGACATCAGACCTGCTGTAACTGAGGTTGCAATGTTTGTAAAATACACCCCCCCCTAAAAAAAATAAGAATGTTAAAAGTTTAAAATGGAACAACTGTACAAATCTTTCACAGCCTCCAAATGTATAGTATTTACTCTTTCATGACTACCAGGAATACTTTCTTATTTTCTTAAACGACTGTTGTTGTACAGACAGACAGACATGCTATTGTAAATCACAACACCATGTACATGTACATTTTGGTGTGAACCTTTTCACAATACAAGTTAACAGTTTTAACTACCTGTACAGACTTACATTTTGTAGGTTTCTGTATTGTTGCTAAGAAATTTAAAAGAACTTGTACGTAGACCCATGTGGTAAAGAGACTTGACATCCTGTATCATACAAGAGAGAGAGAGAGAGAGAAAGGATCATACAAACAAGAAAAACAGCAAAAAAAAATTACTTGCATTACCTAGTATGATAATTTTTGGTTTGATCTAGGCTAAGTTTCACATTTCTTTCATGTTATTTTTTGGGCACATTGCATATTTAGTTATAATTGATATTCACTTTGTACACATAAAAGACATGAAAGGCATATAAATAGCATTCATTATATGCTGTACATAAGTAAGAATTCAAAATGATAAAAAACATCATAAATGTAACAAAATTATGTACAGATGCAATTATAATACAGGATTGTATATATTATATGTTCTTACCACTACTACAAAAAAATGACAAAAACATTGTACAATACAATAAATATAACGTAACTATTAATAAGAGAACTACTAACAAAAGCTTGAAGGTGAGGCATGAGGAGTGTATGTAAGTAGGACAGGATATGTTGTGATGACATGTATAAAGGGGAAAGTCTATTTTTGTATGGAAGGTTTGGTGACCACGTACAAGCAATTGTAACAGTGGTGGTGGTGATAGCTATCGAGGCATTCACGTTGCTTAGACCAGACTTTGTACATCTTGGAGTTTGCTACAGAAGGAAAAAATGCAATTGTAGGGTGAAGGACTCTTCAGTGTACTCTTCATATGTGGTGTGAGCAATTTCAAAGACACTGGTTTGTCTTGAAGGGCTTTCTGTATGGTTTCCAAGTGTCCTAATGTTTCTTGAAATCGAGTGTAAATGGTAAAGTTTGGATAGCTTGAAGAAATATGTCAGTAGATGGAAAGCTTACATGTTCATGGACTTGTTGCATGCTGCTTACAGCTCTTAACCCTCAAGATGTTGTTGGTGGATCCACTCTTTTAGAAAGGTGTAGATGCACTGGTCATTCAGCATGCTGAAGGTTAACTAGTTGCAAATCTGCAGCGCTCCAGAGACTGTAATGGTCAGGTGTGTTTTGCGGATGGAGAACCTTTTGGTAAAAATGGAGAAAGGAAAAAGTGATTGTTTTCTGTGCATTATCCAGTGCCTGATATTTTGAGAGGTGAAATGCTTGCCTTTGAGGCTAGCACAATGTTGGAGTAGTTGACTGGTTGCTAAGGTGGAGGATATGTTGATTCTGTTGGAGTCACTGAAAGCATTTAGTGTTGGCAAATAGGCAGTGTCTGTAAGGACATTTATCACAAAATCGTTCAGTTACTTTAGAGGTATTTGTTGAATCAGTTATTCTTGTGTTCATATTGACAGTTCACAAATAGATGGTTTCCTTCTCTTCCTTTAAGTTTTGTTTTCATTGAAACTAAATTATGTTTTGAAGTAAAATTGTCAGTACTTTAGGTTAAACTGCATGGGATGTGACTGGAAAATGTGGAAAAGGCGGAATTTTTGTTGTATTTTTTCCCCATCTGGTGGTGGTTTTGCATGCACTCATGTACCACATTAATTGTAAAATGTATAAAAAAAAGCTTTGTAGAGTAATTATGTTTATATCATTATTGTGAAATGATTTTTTGGTTGAAAAAGTAGATTTTGAGTGTAAATCTGCCGTTGGAGCAGAGTTAGGAGGGAGTAAAATTTATCTTATAGGCAAAATAGATTTATATAGCCTAGCTGCTAGCATAAGGGAATGATTGCAATTAAGAAAAACTTAGCCATGTACTATATATTGTACCATATAATATGATATGGTCCATGCTTTTTGCTTGCATGAAGACATAATGTGCAGTAGACAGTGTAGCTGTAAATCGTACAATGTATCTATGGACTTTATTTCTGAGACCAAGTGTTACCTAAGTGTTACAGTATACCCATATTGAGAGTGTGTAAACATGTAACGTACATATTGTGAATACCTTGTACAGTGTGGCATGATGTTACATATGGAAATACTGCACGATATTCGTATATATGTTATTCTCATACATGTTTCACGAGGGAATTGCACTAGGGAAATTTCCAGACCGTTTTTACAGATTCCTCAGAGCCAGTGTGCCTGTATATATGCCCGTGACTTTGTGTAGATGTCACTCTCTCCTATACATTGTGTATATGTATTACGTGTTTGCTTTTGGAACATGTGGACCAACTTCAGACTGTGAGTATCGGACATTGTTACCATGGTGATGGAATAAACCAACATTCCTGACCAGGTGTGTCCTCCCAGACACACCTGTGTTCTTCCCCACCTGTGCTGTGGCCAGGGCAGGTGACAGTTGACATTAGGAACAGTCAGGGATTACTATCTTCTAAAAAGAGCTGTACTTTTGTGTGTAGCACAAACACAATCATAACTACCAGAGGGTTATGCCATTCAAAAAAGGGTGCAGGAAATTTTTGTAACTCGAGGTATAATTAGGGCTGACAAGAACAAAATAATATATCTGGAGATGGTGATTTAAGTAAGGAGGGGTTTCTGAAATATTCCTGATCTTCTGAAATTTTAACTGGAATGATCCAAAACAGTCTTTTGTGAGACATACCAGTACATGTATCTATTGGACTAGAGCTTACATGTCATCAACAAACATTTACCTTTCAAAATGCATAAACTGTTCAACTATAACCCAGCTGTAAAAATAAGACATTTCTTGTGCACTATCTATAAAAACATATTTTCATTACTATTGCTGCCAGTGGTAAGAGTTGTCTTGAACTATTGTGTCAGGAATATACAAGCTTTAGGATGAAATTGTTGTTAAAAACTGTCACCTGCCCCTGCCCGGACTTCAGGCCTGTAAACTATACTGATGTTCTATTTCAAGGTCACACCAACTTAACTAATACGGGAGAGACAGAAAGTACTTTGAAACAGCACGAAGATGAAAATTATATATTTGTATGTAAAGGTATAGCTATGATGACACTAAGGAAGATTTACTAGAACCCGTTTCTCTATCCTGCTTTAGCTCAAAAGTAAAGAAAAACTTGTTACTAGTTAAAGTGGTGTAACCTTTAGTAATCTATTTGTAAACTTGTATAAAGTTCTACATATTTCTATGTGCATGTTTCTATTCATAGAAAAGTTGGTATTTTTCCCGCTAGCATTCTAATAAAAAAGGGACAATCGCCCTCCTTGACCAGGGCGTTACATTTCTGGTTCCAATCTTTGCTCTTTCAAAGGAATGGTGCCTAGCTGAATACTAGTAGTACATACAATGTTGTTCATGCATATTTCTCTGGCTGTAAAATAATTTATTTTACGGCTGTTCTTCCATTTTATTTGATCACAGATCACCAGATTTTATTTACTAGTCACACCAGATAGATTCTTTTCATTTTACAGTTGATCAAGAGTTTGGTTTATCAGTAGTGTTACAGTACTAAAGTTTATTTTGCATAGTTGTGGTATCTGGCTTGGTTGTTTCATTTCGTTCTGGTGTTACAGTTGCTGTCAGTGTTAGTTCTATGCTGCAACCCAAATAAAACCTTACAAAATGATATTGCAGACAGTGCCAATTGTATTTTGTGTGCGTCAGTGTACATATACATAGGAGATGTCATTTAAGGATGTTTTTTTACTTCTCACCAAGCATGCCAAAATTACAGGCAGTTACCATTGCTGAATTACAACATTTTCTCATTAATTATGCTAATCAATTCTTAATTTACATAATCAATATCTGTCTATGTTTTATATGTCAAGAAATGAATTTGAATACTTGCTAAATTGATTTTTCTGTGTGTGGAAGGTGTTCAGCACCAAGGACAGGTTTGCGTGTGTGTTTATTCTACCACGGAATAAAGTCCCCGCGAAAATAACTGAATTTACAGTTAATAGGAAAATTTGGCAAGAGTGTTATGTTTCATACATAACAGCTTATTCTTGGAAACGTTTATTTGTGATGATAGAAATACTAATTCAAAGGTGCCCTGTAGCTGCATTTTCATCCCCTTTTTTACCGAGATTGACATCAACGTTATGTTATTAGTATTCTTCGTAATATAGATAATCTAATCGTCCTTCTTCGACATATGAACGTGCCTGGCACCGACACGGGCCGTCATTGGTCGTCATAATTAGATTACCAACTTCACATTAATTATACACGGCCGTTTTGCACACCTGTGTAAGAACAAGTTTGGCATGGTCCCTTCAAAATGGCGATTTCGTACGACGGGAATATTCTGGGCTGATTTTTTTTACAAATTTCTAGGTACTTTTTAGACATTTCGTCGGTAAAATGTCTTGGTAAGCGTGCAGCAGAATGTCTGGGAGTTTGTGCTGTGGGTTTGTGTCGTTCTGGTAATGTTTTGAAGAGAAAATGAGGATTTCGGAGAAGAATTTTGGAAAAGACAAAATGGCGAGACAGTTGGGAAGAGACGTCGCATGGAGACGACTTCGCTTGTTGCAGGTAAACCAGCAAATTGTTTGGCTGACATTATTCCTTAGCAACTATAGTATGAACCTGTCAAGTTTTATTCCGTAAGAAATTACCTATTTTTGTATTAGGGAGCGACCGTTCCTAATTTTAGAGAGGTTTAATAGAAAAAAATTTATCAAGTTGCCGCGTTTTCAACAACATATTTAATGTGTGGTGCGCTTAAATGTATGTGCATGTCTTTTTAGTCAGTTGTTCAGCGTTTCGAGGTTATATTTGTCGAAAGAAATTCTGCATTGACCAAACCCTTTTTTCTTTATCTCCACGTGGTTCAAAACAACTGTTGGAATGTGCCGGTGTACATAATTATTTTTCCCGCCAAAAATTTGTGTAAAATTTGGGTAAGCAAGATGGGGGGCCTCAAAGCTTCAAGGCGCCAAAATGAATACGATACAAAACGTTTGAAAATTAGTTATGTCGAGTTGATCATACTTTCGTTCTTCATTATCATTTGCAACGTATGATGTATAATTTAAAAGCTTGTTCTTTTCGTTTTTAGAGTAATTCAGTAAATAGTAATGACCAAGTATTTCTAGCGCAAACACTACAGTTGACTATGCTTAAAGGTAGCATTTACTGCTTTCAAAACATTTTGAGCCGAGTTTTTTCGTATTCCACATAAAGTTTCAGTTGAAGGGGGTTGATTTATTTTATTGTTGTTTCTATCCCCGTTTTTATGGTCATAATGTAGAGTTTTCATCGAGGTATGTGTTTGTTTTAAAGTAAAGATATTTAAGGTGTGTGCGTGCATTGCTAGTTTTTAATTTGGGAGAAGTGTCCAACTTATAAATATATGTATGGTTAGATGATGGCTCATGCAGTAGTGAGAACTTCTGTCTAAACCTGACAAGACAAATTGGACCAGACCAGATGATTTGAAGACCGAAGAGGAATATCAGGTGAGAAAAATCCCAATTCTGCATTTTACCTATCATTTACTTATTATTTGAGACAAGTGTGTACCTTTTAAGGTCTGCATAGTTAGGTGGCTGCTGACTGATGCAGTACTGAAGACTCCTGTCTGAACCTGACAAGACAGATTGGACCAGATGATTTGAAGACCGAAGAGGAATATCAGGTGAGAAAAATCCCAATTCCGCATTTTACCTACAATTATTTGGTCTTTTTTGAGACAAGTGTGTAACTTTTAATGTCAGTATAGTTAGGTGTCTGCTGCTGACTGATGCAGTAGTGTCAGGACTACTGTCTGAACCTGACAAGACAGATTGGACCAGACCAGATGATTTGAAGACCCAAGAGAAATATCAGGTGAGAAAAATCTGCATTCTGCATTCAACATATTATTTACTTCACGTTGTTTGAGACAGTGTGTAACTTCT